>NW_007579247.1:0-48663 GCF_000690725.1 Stegastes partitus
GCATTTGTTTGGTTTGTTGACGTGTGCGAGCCCGCAGATGGTTTTCTGAGGTCGGAGCAAACAAGATAAAATGGCTCATAACTGCAAAAATAAGTTCCACAGGATTTAGTTTTCACCAACCAACATGGTGGCTAATTGGTGTTTCTATGTTGGTTAGTTCAAGCCCTGTTTAGATAATTAGTGGCATGTTGGAGTATTAGAATTAGAGAACACTCATTAAAAAGGCAAAGTTTGGAAAGGAGGGAAAAAAGGTTGGCAATTAAAAAAAAAAAAGTTTTTACGCTCACTTGACTTTGTTGAGTTTCTTTTTGAGCGCCGACGTGGTGAGCATTTGACTTGAATGACTGATCAGCTGTTTCTGCTTCTAGAGACTCCAGACGACACCAAAGAATAATGCACGTTTTCTTGCTACAAAAAAAAAAGTATTCCTGAAGACTTCTCTACATTATTTTTTTTTCACAGACAGCCAAAGCTTTGTTTGTGTTTTTGTGGTTGACAAAGACGTTGCTGTTATGTCTGGCTTCTTCTGCTCTCCACGTGCAGCCTGCAGCGCCACCTTCTGACACAAAAAAGACTCATTTTTCATTTTAAAAAATTTTTGCAACATGTGTTTAAGGTTTTCTGTCTTCTGGAACTGGCCAGAGTTGCGTTTTTGCTCTGATAACCATCATTTTGTGCGACTCATCGTCTCCCTGACTCTCTACAACAGAGGTGCAAAGTCAGCGAGACGCTTAAAGAAACAAAGCGTCATTTAATAGGAAATACACAAGGCTGATATAAACTGGAAACTTGTCTTTGTTTTCTTCTTAGACTGTGTGGCCACTCTGTAGGAAATGCTCAAACATGGGGTGAATGTGGAGTTTTTACATGTTCTGCCTTGACGGAGATGAACTCGTATCAACTGTGAATGTTTTTTTAAAGGATGCGTTTGGGTTTAATATAACTCTCTTGTGTCACATGTTCACTATGAAGAACTCTGCTTACACAGGTTTGCAAATCTAGACAAAAAACAATGACAGTGTTGTAACGTGAAATGTCCTTTTTGTGTTTCTTTGTTGAGCTGTTCATCACCTGGAAGCTGCCAGAACACAACAGCAGCCAACAAATGAGCCCCAAGTTCACACATGCAGACTCAAAAGAAGGTTAAACCTCTTCAGCTGAGGCAGAGTTCCTGTTTAGCACAGCTGCATGACTGTGAGAAAGTTTTATTAGGAGCCAAACACATCCTTCAATGTATAAAACAAAAAGAAAAAAAACATGTTCACATCAGATAATTCCAACACCAGCTGAGAAAAACAGAAATGACCTCACTGTGAACTGAAGCTGTCCCACTGCACAGAGCTTACGTGGATTTGATTCCTGTATCGTAATCCTTTTGCAAATCGTTACTGTTTGAATTTCCGTCTGGATCAATCTCTTATAAGCCACTTAGGTAAAGTAGTTTGTGCAGCACAAGCAATTATGATATGCATTCCTAGTTAGAGTTTAAGTTTGGCTGAGGAAAATCGGATCATTATGTATCGCTGAACTGTCTTCTACACGCAAAGAAAGAAAAGAAGAACAAAAAAAAAGACACAAGAAACGTTACCGACATTCACACAACGAATCATTAAAAAAAGCAAAAACCAAAAAAAAAAAAGGAAACATGATTTAATTTAAACGAGTAACAAAAGCTTTGAAGTGAACGAGTGAAAGAAAGATTCAGAAAATTAGAAAGAGGAAGGTGAAGCAATCAAAACTGCATCAAAAAGTGATGATAAAAATATTTACCTCATGTGCACATACAAATGTGCAGTGTTAATTAACTGTTAATTAACTTAAATATCTATTTCATTTCTTGTCAAGCTATAATACAGTGAATCTCTGGAATCATTTCAACTCTACAAGAGGACAGAGAGAAAATATCAAAACCCCATGCTGCGTTAAAAATCAACATGTTGCATTTGTTCATAATAAGCATTGAATCTAAAACAAGAGGTAGAGCTATAAAAAACATAATTTTCCTGCTACAGGAAAATGTTATTAGAGTAATTCGGTTTATATAAAAATTCAGACTGATGATATTTATATATATTTATATAAAAAGAGTAGGGAGGGCACTCCATGCGTGGTCAGAGAAGTGCAGTGTTTACTGTTGATCAGTGATATGTGGAGGAGTCGTTGCATAGAAGAGTAGTAGAGTTACATGAATCAGCGTTTGAACACAAAGACTGTGGAGTTGTGAGAAAAATACCAAGAGAAGACGGAGCGGAAAGAAGTAGTTGAAAATGTTGTAATAACAGAAAAAAAAAAAAGGTTTCTTTACTGTGTCTGGTGATGTGTTCCCTTTTTTTTGTCCAGTGCCACGTATTTAAAAGAAAGTCTTAAAAACTGTGGAGGAGATTTAACTGAATGGTTGGAGTCAGCAGGAGGAGGCGAGTGTTGTGGTGCTGCAGGCTGCCAGGCGGTGGTTCGGTGCTCTACAGAGATGTTTCAGATCCTCTGCTCCTCCAGAAGAACGAATTATCATCGTCTGGGTCCATGTCTATTCTAATCTGAGGCACAGACTTCAGCGGACTCATCTCAGGGCTGAAACACAAACAGAAGCTTTGTTAGGACACGTGAGGGCGCGAAGAGCCGCTGATCTTAAAGGTCCAGTACACTTTGAATAGTAGTTTGCTATCTGCTATGTTAAGATGTGGTGGAGTCCCTCTGCGAGAGCTGTAATCTGAGTTTCTCTGAGGTCCAGCTGTACTTGGATGTTTAATTGATCTCAGGCCATTTCTTTATCTACACCTGTTGTCATACAGGCACCAGAAACCAACCGCACACAGCTGCTTCATACGCTACTGGGAGATGTGATCATTGTCTTGTTTATCACAGCTTGATTTGTGTGCAGCTTGTGGTCATTGAGCACCGTAGAAGACTTTGTTATGGTTCCCCCTTTACCAGCTAAACCCACACAATGCTGTTTGCTTGCCCGCATGGAACCGCTACAGTATTAAATAGTAAGAGGCTCCACCTGGTTGGGAAACCTCAGGTGACCTCAGCAACTCTGTTTAACTGTCCTGAGCTCTCCACCAGTCGCTTAGACCTGAAGACACCTCGGAGAGGTGAAGCGTCTTCAAGAAACTCAAGCACGTCCAGGTGCCTTTGTTTTAGTGTTTAGATGCACCATGTCATGCAGCGCCGCTATTCCTGCCTCATACAGCATCAGATCAGCAAAGAGCTGCAACTGTTTCATCATCATACGACTGTCATAATAACATGCAGCTACATTAACAGTCAATCCAACCACCTAAACCCCCCAAAACATTCTGCTTACAATCAAAGATGACAGTAAAAAAAGAGCAAACGTTCTCATTTTAGAGACCTTTTGGTGTTTTTGCTGAAAAGCTACTTAAGTGATTTATCAAAACTGTTGCCAGTTAATTTTCAGTTGACAATCATTTAATCTCAAGCTCAGGATACTTAAATACTACGAAGAAACCACCAGTGACCTGTCCTGATGACTCCTGAGGTCATTTGAGCTCAAAGCAATTTGGCTTCAGTCTTACTGGGACGAGATTAGTTTTACAGGGGGGCAGCGTAATGTCATTACTATGATTTATGTCCAGCCCGGTGTTCCTGACTCTCACGGACACTTGTCTGAACCGCTCAAAGTTTTTACAGTAACATGAGGTCAAACTGTTCAAAAATGGGGACAAAGTCAGATTTTTTTGAAGCAGCCAAATAAAACTCAAAGACAATTCAATTACATCTGGGTTTGGCAACGGTTGAAGAAACAGTGAGGTGATGAATTTAGGCTTCAGTACAGTCAGAGAAAGATGTTTTCAGCCCAAAAACCAGTCTGATCTCTACAGCTGAGAGACAATTAGAAAAAACATAATCCTGCGATCACAGCTGCTTTTCACACATTGTCCCAAACACTAATCCTCTTTGGTCGGCGCTGTTACGACAATCATAGAACAGATGGGGTAACACAGGAAGAAAACGTGACCCTGTGCACACGACCGATGCATCCTGGTTGTCGTGAGAGGATGTGTGCATGATGGAGAAACGTAATCTCGTCCTGAGCATCATAATCGCCGCTCTAAATATTTGTCCAAAAACAAGGCTTGTTCTGCCTTTTTCAGACTGATTGTCTCCTCTAAAGCTCATATCAGTCCAGCAGCGTAGCGCACATTTATCCACAAGTCAACCCTTTAACGGGAAAAAAGGACGACACCTCATGAAGAGCAACTAAGGGCGGATCTCTTCTAGGATATCTGCCAAGTAAATGTCCAAGAAGTCGTATAAAGATTCATAATGTGAAGGCACTGGGCAGCGCTGCACTGAAGGTAATAAGGTCAGGTTATTCACACAGGACTAGAATGACCTGGAGAATAAAATGAAATGAGACGTTGCACCCAAAAAGCTGCTGAAGCTTTCATTTATAATTGTCCATGGAGCTTCCATAGTTCTCAAGTAGGAAAGTGGCAGAACAAAGGTCAGGAGGAAGCAGAAAACCTTTTCAAACAAATGTTAAAATGACTCCAAATCATGATGTGAAGATTCACACTAGACTGATGTTATCTCAGAACCTGTTTGGTCATTTGTGGTGGAAAGTTAATCAAGATGACCTCCGTGATCTCCACAGATTACCGGAGGTCCTAGATAACGCCAGTCGAACTGGGCTTTAAACCTCAACTGGTGAAGCCAAAGGTTTATAAGACTGAAGTCCACAGACAGAACAAGACATGAGGGAGGAGACAGCTGAACTGACATATGGCGCCCGGCGCTCTGCTCCCCATTGAAAAATACACTTTAGCCACAGGTAAGCTAATTAGCCTAGCTGACCTTTAAAGTTCAGACAAGCATCATACGTTAGCTAGTTAGCTCGCCTCGTGACCTTTTACAACCTTTGATGGCGCTGTCATCAATAAATGTAAAAGAAATCGGTGCCGGTTATGTCTTGTTCCGTTCCCTCTGTACGGTTTTATTTGGTCTGGGACTTCTAGCTGCACTGCGACAGTCTGAAGCTGCAGGTTTCAGTCTGAACATCAACAAACTCACCTGGACAAGCAGTTGGCCTGATAGTAACGGAGCTGCTCAGCACGATGTGTGTCGTTCAAGGAATGATTGGGACTTCTCTCCTGAGGGGGAAAAAGAAACGGCCGTTAGTGCTGGATTCTCTCAGACACAAGCTTTAAACTGTTTAAGACTCCTGCAGGTTTTCAGTCCAAACAGAACTTGACAGCAGCTACAAGTGTCTGGATGGACTGACACCCTGCACACTCATGGACTGTATTTATCAGAGAATCTTTTTAAACTCAGTATAATTAGTTTGTAAATGTAATGGATGATTAATAAAACGTGTCCCAAACTATGAAGCTTCCTCAAGAAAGTTTTAAGTTAGATTCACAGAAAACCTAAATCATTTACTACAAGATAAACTGAATACAACAAAAGACACAAAGCATTCTGTGCTAAGAATAAATGTTTTAGACACATTACAGCAAAACTAATGTATTTTTTGCCTCTGTTGCTTTTGGACGTTACTCTACTCCTGGTGGAGGACTTCTACAAGTCAACCTTGTACCCATAGATGCTGTAAATACTTCTTACTGGGTGTGCTTTAAACTGTGTAGTTGCTCTAAAACCATTTTACTATCATATTTAAGTCGCAATAAGACAGTACAGAAGCCAGAGAGCTCATTCTGATTTGTTCTAATGTTTCCCTACACAACTATTAATTCATTATTTGATGTCGGTGTTCAACTAGTCAGGGACTCTTGTACATGAAAGTGAACAAAATATGTAGAATCTGTGTTTTAAACAAGCTTCAACAACAAAAGTTCAAATTCAACAACCCTTGAAAAGCAGCCACAAAATCAGCAGTGAATATTTTAAAAAGAGGTAAAGCTTAAACTGACGGATAACAGGGGTTAGGCAACAGAGACAAAATCAAAGTTATTAGAACACATCATAGTCCAAGACGGAAAGTGAGAAGATTTCATGCATGTTTTGGAGCACAACACAGACCTGAGGTGAAGGAAAAGGAAAGAATAAAGATCAATAATCAAGAATAAGATCATGCAGTGAAAGTCAAAGCAGTGAGTGAGAAGCAAAAAAGGCGACAACGCTTTAGTAAGAGAAGACGTCATTAAAGACACCGAACGAAGGAGGAGGAGGAGTTAGGCAGGTCGAAGAGGAGGAGGAGGAGCGAGTGTCTTTCCTCCGGTGCTACTCACTGTCAGAGGCCTTATCACCTAAGAAGGGCTCCTGCTCCATCATGTCCATGGGGATTTTAATGCTGGGAACATTCTCATTGTAAGGATAGTCAGACTGTTGGAGAGAGAAAGACATCCTGAGACTGAACCTCTGGACGCCGTCAGTGACTTACCATCAACACCTGCAGTCATGTTACTTAGCTTGTGCCAGCATTTGTTCCCTACATTTATTTATTTTTTTTTTTTTTGAAGAGTACAAACTGATCACATGGTGTGATTAAAAAAAAGAAAAAGCGTGTCACAGTTACTCATGTTACACAGCGTGAGCATTAACTGTCAAGATTCTGTGTTCTACCACAGTATAAACATGTGGGGCTGTGTCACCCACGTTTTTCAGTTTCATCATGAATCTCAAACTGTAGCAGCTGAGATGATCCAACCTTCATGTGACAGACGATCACTGGTGACTGGAGGTGGTTCTCCAGCTACCAGCGAGAGAAGATCCTTCAGTCTGTAAAACCACATGGGTCAGCAGCACCAGCAGCATGCTCACTGTTTAACTATCCACATGGTTGTCCACCAGAGCCAGGCAGGGATCCACTTTATTGTCCTGATGAGTCTGAGGGAGAACTTTCAGTGAACTGTGGTGCTCTGGCATGTGGTGCTGGTGCACAGTGGTTACACAAAGAGTTGTTGTTGCTTTCCACTTGCCCTAGTTGCCATATTTGGCTTCCTGTAACTTTTTTTTTTTTATCCAAAGTGAAATGGTAAAGCCAAAACGTCTTTCCTCAGACAGCTCAGGACATTTCAGTGGACTCTGGGGAACAAATTTATGGTGCAGTTATCTGAATGTTGAAGAAAACAATGGCCATGCTGCTGCTGCTGCTGTTGAACCCGACTTGCCGTTTGTTCCCCTGATGGTACCTGCAGACCCTCCTCTGGTCACCAGCGATGATCCTCCACATGAAGGTTGAATCATCCCCACTGCTGATTGACACAGGATGTGACGTTTGCTTTCTCCTTCAGTTTCACGTCTATGGAGGATTTGAAGCCAGTGGGTACAACAACATGTGCAGGACATGCTGTTGATAGAACTGTGTCACAGTTTCTGCTCACACATGCTGTGTCACTGCGACACTCAACCTGAAGAGTCTTGCAACTTTTTGATTGAACCATGTATAGTTTCACACCAAAACTGGACAAGGGCATTAATCACTGGACTGTCAGTGATCTGTTTTTCAAATTTAAAACCAGAAAGGAACACCACCTCTTCTAAAGATGTAGGTTTCTGTTGCAACAAGTATAGTTTTATGGAATCCACAACTTTAATAGTTGGTTGCTGGCTTTAATAGTGACAGGCACATTATATTCTAAACCATTTCTGATAGTTTACTGTTCTTTCTGGCTTCTAGTTAAACCCCTGCATGGGTCCAAAATTCCTAACTCCACCTGAAAGAGAATCTTTAACAAGCACACTGTCTGTAAGTGAATTTTCATAAACGCAGCCCTGTTCCAGGATAATTAGATCTGATCAGAAAATGCAATAGATCCAAACAGACCAGACACTAATGAAACCAGCAGAACGTGTCACCACAGTCTCAACGTGGAGGAAAACATGTAATTATCTGCACTGATAAAGATTCACTACATGATCAGAGCGGGAAGCGCAACAGCTTCAATCTACTCAAGACACAGTGGCAGACACACCTGAGACCTGTGGCCAGACCATAGACTGTATAAAAGATGGACGTAGCTACCGTGACTTCACCCGTTGGTTTCTGCACTGAGAAAATGAAGCCAGGGTTTTGCTACTTCCTGGTTGACATCTTGGATTTTTGGAGCCAGTGACGCAAAAATCGTCGGAGGGGGGCGGAGCCATAGGAGCAGCGATTGGTCAGATGGATTGAGAGGCGGGCCCTCTCTGCCCGCCCTCATTTACCGCCTTCTGCTCGCTTCGTCTGTATGGTCGCTGCCGACTGTCAATCAAGTCAGCCACGCCCCTTGCCCCACAAAATGTTGATGATTTTTTAAACATTCAGTATTGATTTATTTTCAGATTGGCCACTTGATCTCTGGACTTGACCATGAAAACTATTTTTTTTTTAAATCCTGAGCTGTAGGAATGCGGTATTTCATGATCTGTGATCACTTCTTTTCCAATTCATTTCTATGGGAGCCAGGACTTTTTGGAGCCAGCAGGTAGCGGATGTAGTGATATTGCAGGTTTTTGACACTTCCGGGTTGGCTTCATTTTTCGGGGCCGGTTGCTACGTCCATCTTTTATACAGTCTATGGGCCAGACAGTGGAACGCCTCTCAACAAAATTAGACCAAATACCAAACAAATCCAAAGAACAAATTCTGGAGCAGACCCACCGTGGATCCAGGGTCACATGTTGGATTAACTTTGTGCAGATTATCAAACTGAAACTCCCTTTGGACATGTTTTTCAACCGGACATTCCACATCCCAAACTGCTGTGATGTTGATGTGATGATGCACAAACAGAACGACTGAATGAAATAAAACAGCAGCTTTGTGGTGAAGATATTTAACATCACCACACCTGTTTGTCTTGCTCACTCCCCATTAAACTATATGTAAGTCTCCCTCTGCGTCCACTGCTCTCCTCACACCACCTCCCTGAATGGAGCTTTTTTTTTTTATCTTCCCACAGTTTTTTCCAGACACGTCTAGTTTTTAGCTACAAGAAAATCAAGCATGAGTGAATAAATCTGAACATCTTGTCCCAAAGGTTTCTGTAGGATCTCCAGAGTTTTAGTCTCAGGTCAAAGACATTTCTCAAAGGCAGGTAAAATGTGGCAGAACTCCTTCCACAAGCACCTGCTTCCAGCTTCAGGCCTCAGCCACTTGAAATTCAAGCTAAAGATCGTATGAATCCATCTGTGAACCTAAAAACGTGCTCGTACAACAACATTCTCACACTTGAACAAGCACAAGAAACTGAAAAAAAGCCCCAAGTGCTTGCTGTCTTAAAAATCCAAACTGAATTGTGCATTATCCTTGAACCACATGCTGTACTGTCAGACCTCCTCTGCTCAGCTTCACTAAATGGACAAACTATTAGCTGCAAACAACAAAAAGACGACTCAAGCGGCATTAAGGAACCCGATGTGTAAACTTGTGTTTTGGTTAACCAGCAGATAAACCCTTTGTTGGAACAGAAGAAGGAAACCTGGGAGGTGAGAGCAGTGCTGGAGGTTGGCATACTTAGGAATGAGCTAAAACAAAGAAACTGGTGCAAAGTAAGGCATTTTGCTTGTTTGTGTGATTGTGATGCATTCAAGTGTTTCTCAGTGAGGCTGAAACTTAAAAACTCAAACAACTCACGTCTTCAGCGTCGCTGTCGATGCTGCCCTTTTTCTTTTTCTTCTTCTCGTCCTCCTTCTTCTTCTTGTCCTTCTCTGGAATGACATCATCCAGGAAGCTGAGGTCGTGCTGGGAGAACATGTAATCCATCGCTTTCCTCACAGCGACCAGAGCGAGGATCTGAAAGCAGCAGAACAAGAGCATTAGACTGGGAAATTATAGCTTAACATTTAAAAAATATGACATGTTTGAGTAAAATGTAAAAGTGGAGGTCATAAACAGATTACTGTTTGTTCTAAACCCTTCATGATGTGCATTTTGGTTCAGGAAAAACTGAAAACTCTACGAACACACTTTGTACTTTTAACATTTTTGGGTAACTAAAATATTACGAATGTTAAATGAAGCTGGTCTCACCGCATCAATGCTAAAATCACAAATTACTACATAAAGTTCAATAAATCATCTAATAAAGTCTTTAGTGCTGCATTAGTGACCCTGAACTGTTTTGATGTGAAACAGCGTGACTGTTCCATCGCTCAGATAAACAATCCTCTCAGTTCAAACGGTAAACTTCATTTACATATTAAAGTGGTTCAGTGTAGCTGTAACTCAGTGTGATCACGTCGAGCCCACTGAAGCTGCTTTTATCACTCTTCTGATGCCATTTGGACACTCATCGTCCAACGGGACCAGTTGAATCTTGTTTTGTTGACAGACAGAAAACTGAAAAAAAAAAATGGATGCTGCTCATCGGCTTTACTGCTGATGAACCGTAATGTTCAGTTTTGACCTGAAAAATATCAGGTTGATAAAAAAAACAAACAAAAAAATGATCCACTAACAGAACTTTAGGGAGCTTTCATGAAAATGGATGAAAGCTGTTATGACAACCAAAATTCCACACAGACGTCATGGCTATACTAAATGCAAAATGTATTTGGACTGATTGCGACGTGGTTGGTGTGTATTTTTAGTGGTTCCACCTCCAGCACACATGTGATGGAGGGCTCTGGCAAAACAAGACTCTGAGTTTTCATTTTAGGCTGAAACTTTACGTTTTTCACCAAGTTAGTATAATAAAAGTTACCATGTACAGACTACAGTTGACTCTGTAAGGGATAAAGTTACTAAGCAACCAGCAGCTGATACTGACAAAAAATTTTTTTGATCTATTTCGTTGTACAAGGATCGTAACTACCGCATGTAAAATATCTAAATACAACACCGGTCTAGTTTTACTTCTGCAGTGCGGACACACTTGTCTGATGTCGTCAGTTTCATTGATTACAGTGGAAGCTCAGTGCTGCAGCAGCTGCACAGCGAACACTTCAGACATGTTACGCATTTAGTGTCACCACAGCAGAAGTTCACATGATAACAGTGGATTCATAAATCTGTATGACAACTGAGCAAACTACTTCAGATGAGGCTGTTTCCACTACATGCAAAGCCTTTCATTCATGTAATGTGCAAGATAAAACTTCAGATTGTTGACATATGAGAGATATCTCACATTAGTCTTGGATTTTACTAAATGATAAATTATTCATTGACTAGAATAACCAACAGAAGGAATAACTACAGCTGTAGGTTCTTAAATACTGAATGCTGCTAACGTCTGTCTTTCAGACTTTAATGTTGGCTGAATCTCCGTATAAACGTTTCTTACCATGACGGGGAAAATGATGGCGGCCACAGTGGACTTGAGGATCCAGAGCAGAGCCAAGCAGAGCACCTGGATGAAGGTGAAGAGGTGGACCTTCCTGAGGGGAACGTGTCGTAGGTAAACCAGGTCCGGCTGATGCTTCGCTGGCATCAGGAGCAGCTTGAGACGATCCATAAACTACAGACAGACACACAGAGGTACAGGTACATGTAACCAGGAGCTCTGCAGGATTTGATTTATCAAAATAACAGGAATTAGCTGAAGTTGTCTCTGATAAGAAACAATTTTTGGAGATCAGCTTCAAATTGGAGGATATTAACAGTGTTTTATTAGATTAACTTCCTTCTCTGTGAACTATTGATTTTATTTTATGATGAGAATAAGAAATGTAAAGTTAGGCTACCTGCACTCCATTGAGAGAGGCAACTCCCATGTACAGGAAGACGCCGTACAGCACAGGCATGGGGATGAACTAGAGCAGAACAGATGAAAAAACAAACGTCAATATGAACAGGCCTTCAACAGATGGGTTAGATTTAAAGGTTCTGCTTTGTTCTGTAAAAAAAAATGCAGCTTTCACAAAACAAGCCGAACATTTCAGGTTAATGTGCACAACTCGAATCAACTTGTTCTGAATTTAAAGTGTGAAATCTATACAGGTCGTTTAAACCGTCTTTGAATGGCATCTGCACAACGTTTAGTTTGTCAGTGATGATGCGTTTTGATGCAAGTTTCAGAAGTAATTCAGAATCATAAATATATTAAACTCAGCTTAAAGCAACTTTACAGTTTGCCGATAGCAGGACATTATCACTAACAGTCATCTCTATCACCCGAATGATCAACGTTTAAATGTTTCTGTTTCTGTCATAATCAGCAGTTATCTTGGGAAGTTGAAATCATTAAACTTGAGACTGTGAGTAACAAACATCAGATAAAAACAGAGGACAGTCTTTGATTAATTACCTTTAAAATGGGAGACATAAATACAGACAGTCCTGTCAGGATGAACACAAACACACCAGTGACCCTCTGCTCTCTGAAATAAAAGAGAGAAAAATATCAATTGTCATGACGCCAAAACTTCATCTGGTATCATTTCATGCTTCTTACCCAGAGTTTTTACAATAACAAAGTCCCAGCAGAATCAGCCAGACTAATGCTGCTGTTTATGTGAACACTTCCAGTCATTTTCTGATTCTCATTTTAGTTTGACAAAAACACCACCATTGTTTGTAGGAAGTTCAGAGTTGCTGTGGATGTTTCAGTGTCTGAGTTTGTTAGCTCAGCTTACAGCTGACGCATCAGGAGGCAGCGAGGACATCAGACAGACAAGAAAACAAACTAAAAACAGAAAAGAGTGTTTTTGCCTTCCATTGATGAACACAAAACTAGTCAAATGTACAAAAACAGAAGGTTTCATTATCGACAATCATCAAACTTACATAGTTGATTCACTGATTAATAACATTCAGTTAAAAGAGAAGAATAATGTCATATTTCCTTCCATTGATGGACGATCTGTAAACAACCCACTGGCCTCTGAAGGGAAGTCGTGCTTTTAAACATGAGACGGTAACAAACAGTATTTGACCTGCCAGAAGCACAATCCAGCAGTTATCTACTGTATAAATGTTTTTGAAGTTTGGCTTTTCACACAAACCAAATCAGCTTATTAGTTAACTCAGACGCAAATCGGCTTCAGTTCACCGCCAACTACAGTTATTTTATATTGTTGTTGTTGTTTTTCAGGTTGTGTGTTTGTGTGACAGCACATACTAACTCTCAAAAGTAAAGAACAGATTTGACAGAAATCTGATGAAAAGCCAAGACAGCGGTTCAAAGACCAACTGATTGTTTGTAGAGCAGTTCATACCTGACTCTCAACTTCTAAACTGTGTTTTGTAAAAGCAAAACTCAATATTCTGTAACTGATTCATTCACAGCCAATACTTGATTGTACTCCACAAACATTTCTTCCAACAAAGTGTCCACCGTTAAAATATGCATTTCCACTATTTCAATTAGTTTATTATATGAAAGATCTGAATTATTCCCAAAGCGTGTTCTGCTTTCCATGAGCAGTGGTTGCCATCGTACAACAAACCTATATGACAGGAGCAAGACTTTTAGTAATTCTGGTGCTTTCTTGATGGCATCTTGTTTACAGCAGTGATGTAAAGTGAACTTACTATAAATCTGTTGTCCTCCATCCTTTACTATTCTGGTGGGATCCTTCTGTTTTCCTGAGCAGGATTTTGGTTTTCTCTAGTAATTAAAGCTGCCATAAATCAGTTTCAGTGTTTGTCCATGTGCGTATAGACTTGGATCCAGATGGGGATGAAAAATGTAAAACATCTAAAACATGCTCAGTTGCTGTTGTTCACTCGGAGCACTGGACAGCACACTGTTCTCACCTCACACCCAGAAACTTGGGCTGCTCTCCGGGAGCCGAGGTCTCCGTTTCCATCTTCAGACTGTCGATGTGAGCGATGGAGATGACGGTGGCGGCGACGTACCACGGCAGACCCATGAAGGAGCAAACGATGAGCAGAACAGCCACCCAGAACAGATCCAGATGGTAACCTGCCCCTTTCTGGTACAGACAACAAACACCAGGTCAGAGGTCATGTATGTGTTCAGAGGTGGACTGTATGCAGAGCACAGCTGCAGATACACGCAGACCTGAAACCCTGCAGACGCCTCGGACATAGCTTGATCACTAATGCAGCAGCAGAGGAGCAAAAGTTGCTGCTTCTTCTACTGCAAACTTCTCTGTAATGATTCACCGTCTTTCCTTGAAGGGACGAGTCATCTCGGTGAAATCAAAGAACACGTACTCGGCTTCAGCAGCGACTCTGAACATGGCAAAGAGCTGCTTTTTGAATTGAACCATGTGCAGTCACTCTCATGAAACATCTCTCACTCCCATGAGAAGAATGATCTTTAACTACAGTGTGAAGGCCTCCAGCGTCTGTACAGGACTGCAATTTGTTGTGGCGAATGCATGAAAATCCTCACGTCACATAAATCAGGTAACTGAAGGCTGAAAACATCCCTCACGAACTTCAAGAAATTTACATTTTTTATTGTTCACCTTTAGCTTGTGCTCCTTCCTGTTGACGATGACAGCAGTGATCTGTTGGTCCATAAACACCAGAATGGTGACCAGCAGGGCGGGAAGAGCCGACGCCAGATAAACCCACCAGGGGTTTCCTCCAAATGGAGGCACAAACCAACCCCGGTTCGGACTTGTTGGCTGTGAGGGAGGAAGACGGAAGCTTTAACACGTGAGTCAAGTACACAGAGCTGCTCTCATCACACAGACTCAAACTGTTGTAGGACGTCAGAAATGTGGCGTTTGTTCCTGATAAACAATTAAAGGTCACTCATCTCATTTTCATGGATTAATGAATTATAAATAGTTCTACATTTATGCTGATAATTCAATTCAAACACAGAGAGATTTACTTGACATTTGTTTGGTGGATGTTTCTGTCCAAAGTGAGACAAACTTAGAGGTTCAGTGTTTTGTTCGAGGTCGTCTCTACATGCAGAGAGGAGGAGCAGAGGATCAAACTGACAACTCTACACTTAACTGCCATTAACTCAGACACCAAACACACCGCTGACCTTTCCTGTCTTTCAAAACAGCCACATTTTATGTGACTTGTTTAAAAAATGTAAAACATCAGTAAACAATTGTTTTAGGTGTTTCTTTGTTTTGTTTTGTTTTTGTACGAATAGTCTCATCTGGTTTTTTGAAGCTTAACATGACAAAAAGCTCTTTAACCTTCAATCAACAATTTCCCTGAGGTTTGCACCAAAGGGATCAATAAAGTTCTACTTTATTCTATTCTATTCTAACCCCGTCAACATCAAGCAGTTTCTGGGTGTTTCTTGCAACAGTCACATTTTTCTTCCCTGTGGCTCATTTTTAACTACAAAATAAAGTCCTGCACCTCTATGACAACAGTACAGCCATGACTAGAAGGAGAGAGGACTCAGAAATGTCTTTCTGCAACATAACAAATACACTATATGCCATAAATAAAAAAGAAAGATTAAGTGAAAATTGAATTTCTTTGATTATTTGTTTTAGAAAAATTGAAGAAAAAAAACCTGGGATTAACACACTCAACACTTTCCAGGTGCCCACAGGCGTGAATATACTTAAAAATATGACTGTCCATGCTACACATATTTTACTTCTTACAGTTCTAATATGTGTCCGTACTCGTCTTTATCTGCTTTGTGTAAACAGCCCGCAGTTCAACCAAATAGTCTGAATTTTATTATCTGATTTCTCAGTGAGACGTGTAGAATAAAATGGTTCTGATGATACATTATGATTTCCAGCTTAGATTAATTAATTTTTCTGAACATCTGAAAAATAGGAAATCCACAAACTCCTCCTGTTTTTATGGTTCTTGCGCTCATTTTGATGGTCTGTCTTTAAAGATCAAACACTTTTCACACCTACTGTGGGGTTTTGAGGTTAAAGGCACTATTTGTTTGTTCGGGGGCAGGAGGATTCTCACCTTGAATTCACTTGGCACAATGAGTTTCGGAGTGTCGACTCCTACGAGCATATCGACCCCACAGAAGATGAGGATGGCCAGGATGATGGCAAAGTCACTGATCAGCTTCCTCACCTGGTGTAAAGAAACACAAAGACTTTCTGTGTAATCTGCTGCTGGAAACCTTGTTTATTCTCCGAACACGCTGGAGTCTCTGTACACTCGGTGACTCACGGTGGTGGGGAAGAAAGGGCTCGTCTTGAACTTCTTCAGACACATGGAGCAGGTGTAGGTGCCGAAGAACAGGATGAAGGACATGAGGGTGATGTCTGGGACGAACTCGCAGGCCTTCCCCACCAGCTCGCCTTTGTACTTCAAGCACTCGGTCCTTGTGAGGGACGACCACGTGGCGTTCATCGGCTGCACACCAGAAACAAAGAGCGTCGTGCCGATAAAGAAACACTTATTCTTGCAAACGAGTGTCAGACACAGATACAACAGAGAGCTCTCAGAAGTACCGTGACAATGCTTTAACTACACTGGCTGCTGCAGGAGTAAACACTGTCAGACTGGAAACTATCTGCTGATCAGACTCTTCACTTTTCCTTCTATGTTCAGCTGACAAACACGGTTCTCTTCTTTTTCACTCTTTGTCTTTCCACTTGTGGTTAACATGAGATTTGTAACACAGTTCAAAGAAGTTTTTTTTTAAAGAATTTCAAATAATTCCAGGAACGTAAGTCCTTCAGTCTAAGCAATGCTTTCAGTGAAGAGGTGGAACATACATGTACGCTACAACACAAAGACGTATCAAAGGAATAATTTATATTTGGGTTTTTTCTATGAGAGCATCAGTGAAAACAGGAACCGCTTACCAGATCGGTGTTGTTCCAGTACCAGACTGAGGTTCCTTCTAAAGGATCACCGATGATCTCTGTGCTGTTCTCTGCAAAAACACAACAAAACACAAAATCCTGTCAGCACAACTTTTTTTAACAATGCACAGTGCACCATTTTAATTTATCATTTATATTCAGGGCTGAATAATTAATCAAAATATTACAAAAAAGAACTGCTATACAGCCGAGAGCAATATCTAAAGTCTCGAGCTGCAGTTTTTTGATAAAAGGTAGAATGTGTCACCACATAATAAATGAAGCATTGTGGTGCTGCAGAGATAAGAAATGTGCTTGTTTGGGACGAACTGCAACAAAAATCCCATCAGCATTTTTAACTTTTTTTTTTTTTGTAGTGGAGAAGGACTGAAAAATGGATCATTCCTACTAAAACCATGACACACTATTGGAATCTATCTATTTTTGTTTAAAGGCTTTATCCTTCTATCCACTGGTTATTTCATGTCATCAGTTCTTTGTTAATAAACTTGGCTGAACTTTCATTAGTCAGAGCTTTACTGTACAAAGGACACCGTTGAGTTTAGTACTAGCAGGTTGACATGTTTACTTAGCATCTATCCAGCACGTTATTATCACAACATATGTACAGATGGTAAAGGCAAACTCTATCAAAAGTAATCATCTAAGCCAAAAGATAAACTGACTAACAACCTTTTTCCTCCACAGATCTAAACCAGCAGCTTGACTTCGATACCAGCTGGGAGTTTCTCTGACTTATTGTCGGTGTTGATGACGTGTCAGCTGCTCACTCGTCTAAATTAATCATCTGTTGTTTCTGCTGTTCTCGTCTACAGTGTCTCTACTGTACGTGGACTGACCGTAGTGAATTACATCTCTGTGTGAAAGGTAAAAAAATAAATTAAAGAAGCACCTTGTATTGTAGAGAAGTCTGATCAACTGTATTTTTTATTTTTCAATTGTAGATTTTTTTTTTGTAAAGTCAAAACTAAAAAGACCTTTCATTGCTGACCCCCTAATGGAAGATGCTAAACAGTCTGTGTTTATGTAGCACCTACAAAGAACTTCTCATTCACCACTTCACTACGTGGAGGTCGAACCCTGTCATTAGTGGACACCCACCAGCTGATCCACAGTCACCACAGAGAAAGACGCACTAAGACTCAGAAGCCCACAAAGCTGTAAGACTTCTGTAGTACCAAACAGTAATTTGAGCAAAGTGACTGCAGCCACACAGTCTTGTCAGTCAAAACAAACATGATGAGAAGTATATGCTGTATATTATATCTATATTTTAGTCCTTAAAAAAGCCAACTTTTACTTGCAACTTCATCAATAAATTAAACTAACTTTCTCTCTAACTGATGTCCCCTTCTTGCATTGTGCAATTCAAGGAAAACATCGTTTATGGTGCATAAATAGGATCTCAAACCAGCAGCAATCAGTAGAAAACGTGTCCTCAGCCTCAGCACTAAGCAACACCTCACCTATGATAGCAGGAGCCATACAGAGGCAGTCGTACTGCGTGACGTCCTCCATCCTGAAGTCAGCATTGATGGGATAGTGGTGAGCCAGTTTGAGCATCTTCTTGAAGGCATCGTAGATGAAGATGAAGCTGATGAGGCAGGAGAAGCCCTCCTCGGTGAACCGGGTGAAGTACTGGACCAGAAAGCTGGCGTCAGTGGCCACGAGCACCAGGCAGAGGAACGCTGACCAGAGCCCGATCCACAGGCGGAACTCCAGGTAGTCGAAGTTGTTATCTCTGAACGGAAGCAACAGCAGCAGGTATTGAGAGGTAGCAATGTTTTATACAGAGACAGAGAACAAAGTCATGTTTCAACAAAAAGAGTTGTCATTGTCATGGTGATGTTTTTAGAGGGGATAAAAGTCATAATATAAAAGAAATTTTACATCATTCAATACCAAATCTGTCATTAGATGCACAAAATTCACAACTATTTCCTGTGTATGACTATTTTTTTTTAATTTTGTGACTTGTACTTGAGGAGTTATGACTTTATTATTGAACATCAAAGCTTTAAACTGCAAAACTTCATCATCTCAAATTATTTCTGCTTTAACCATATCAAAATGTCTTAAAGTTCCTCTCTGGTCATTGATTCAAGCTATCAAAGTTGCATATTTAGATTTTTTTTCCATGAAAATAATCTCTTCCTGACTTCCATGTTATTATGACTGTCAGATGCTGAACTATAGTTTTACAGTTAAATGCTGAACCATGACTGCTTATTTTACTCATGGTGTCTTTGCCAGCATCTGAAAAACATGTAAACAATAGAAAAATGTGGATCTTTAGAATAAACAACATGACCTTTCTCCTCAAACTGTTCTGACGCTGGTAATCTACTGTAAGTCTGATTTCTGGAACAAGCGTGTTACTAAATGTCACAGTTTGGTCATTTTTCTGTTTTGAAACACTGACTCTTCTGTGATCAGTAACTGGGCCTCTGCTAAACTGATAAAACACACAACATACTTGCTGAAGTTGAACAGCAGCCGCTCAAACACCAGAACAGGACCGGTGCTGCTGAGGATGGTGAGCGGTTGACCGGCCAACAGACAGAAAACACCGCCGGCGATGGCCGTGCCAAGAAAACTCTCCAACACACCCTGAACACAGCGAGGGAGGAGTCAGGGGATGATCCAGAACACAAATGTCAACAATAACAAGCTCACATCTCAGTCTGACCTGCATGTTCTCTGTTGCGTCTCCCAGCAGACCCCCGAAGGTGATGGCGTTGGTCACAGTTCCCAGGTAAATAAACAAGATGGCCGACAACGCCTGAATGTGAAATGCGTCGGTGAAGTCACTGCAGAAGAAAGGCGCTTTTCTTTTGATGTCAAGTATGAGACCCCCACAAAACCTGGACACAGACAAAAGATGTGTTATCTTCTGCAACACAGAATACTAAACACGGCAAAGCAACGTTTCTGAGCACATGTTGCTGTTAGTATGTTGACCTGTGAACTGCTGCGAGGCTCCTTTATTGGGACAGAACATCACAGAGTCACTGGATTGAGCTCATTTTTAACTGTGTTGACAATTCTGGTTTCATGCAGATCTTCACGTCCGCTCAAACTAATGTCCCTTTGTCTTTGTCTCTACAGTTTTCAAAGAGGCTGGACGCAGCTCGAAGCTCCTCCAGATGAATAAAAACAATCTTCCTTGGTTCGTAACACCGTTTTCTTCAGGTCATCTTTTTTTTTTTTTGTCCTCTTTATGCTTTTTTTTTTAATACCTTCAATATTCAGTTTGGTTGTGCCATAAATAATCAGAACTTTAGAACTTTTAAAAACTTAACCTATAGTTTTTATAATTATTATCTGGTTCTTAGTAATTAATTTTTCTTTTCTTACAGCTGAAGTCTCGGTGTGGGAGAGAGAGAGTTGTTTGTTGTTGTGTATTTGTTGTGTATGTTGTATATCTTCTGTATTTCTGTTTTTAGGAGCCACTTGGAAATTAGCTGCGAGGAATCTGTTCAATGTTTGAATTCCCACAAATGAAAGAATTTGTGCAATAATAACCGTACTTGTGTATGTTTCTTGTTTATTTTTAGTTTCTAGTGTTGTTTCTACACATTTGTGTTCTCCCTGTTTCTGCTGTAAGTTATCTGCTGTGGGATAAATATGGACTCATCTTATCTTAAGGGGCTATCCTTTCAAAAGCTTTAAGTCTATTTTCTCTCTTTTCTTTCTTTCTTTTCCTTTTTTTTTTTTTTACATTTTTCTCTTTATCAGTCAAACTCTTATTTTGTAAGTTGTGCTGCACTTTGGTTCACTGCACCATATTCTACAACTCACATTTAGCTGTTTGAGTGCTGTGTAGTTTCTTTATGTTCCTGTAGTTTCCACTACAGGTTTGCTGCAGACTTTTCAGTCTTTTTCAGTCCTAAATGCTCACTGTCAAGTTGTAGGTCAACAGGCAAATGAATGCAAATATCATACAACATGTGTTATTTCACAGTTTCATACCTTCCAGTCTTCTGCAGCTCTTCTCCGATAGCGTGTCCTCCTCCTCCTCCTCCGTGACCTCCATCATGAGGCATGTCTCCGTTCATCTGAGAGTCTCCTCCTGCATACATGTTTTTCCTAAAACGCACACAAATACAGTTTTGTTCAGCCTTTGCAGCAGAAACTTTACTTTTATTAACATTTGATCCCTTGGAAAAAGTTAGTGAGCCTGGTAATTTAATTAAAACCGCTGAAACATCTCCTGAAGATGCTGTTCAACAGGACTGAGCACATAAACTGCTGAATCACTGCAGCTTCATGTGAAACCTACAGCTGCTCCTTCATAATTCAGCGCTGCGTTGTTCACCTGGATGCACCCGAGTGATTCTGCAGCTTCTTTAACATGATGTAGCTGCTGCACACACAGCATTCAGAGCAGGCACCGATCTGCAGCTTCTTACATGTTTAATAAGGACAGCCTTGAGCTCATTTTCTCGGTTTTCAACCACAAACTTGGTAAATGTGCTTTTGCAGCAGTTATACATGTGCATATTAAATGTCAGGCAGGTTGCTGAATCCTGTTTGCTAACACAGATGGATAAACATTTTAGGTGCCAGATTTAAATCAGTTCATTTCAGCTGGAACCTCTAAGTCTTCAGGTGAGATCACGTGTTTGTTCTCTATGTTTATGGAAATGGGTTTAATAAGTGACAAGCAGACTAATGTACAGCCTGAGGTCCTTGTTGAAACAGTGTGTTTTCACATAAGATCACAGCAAGGAAACCACTCAAGGGGTTACATTTGTTTTATTGTTACTCATTATTAATTTATAACCCTTTATTGGGCTTAATAAAATACTTGACAGCCGCTACTTGCTTCCTACTTGCACTTATGTGTCTCGGATAAAGTTTTCTTTTTACAAACTAGAAACTCGTTTGTGGACCTTTTGTCAGAGGAGGGGAGTGACTTCGGAGGCTCTATCCTGATGGCCGGGTCCCACTCCCCAGGAGGAAGCACGATCACCTCATCCAGAAACTCGTCGATACCGGCCAGCAGGTCCTGTCTGTCCTTGGCCTTGTACGCAATGTCAT
Source organism: Stegastes partitus (assembly GCF_000690725.1). Lineage (NCBI taxonomy): Eukaryota > Metazoa > Chordata > Actinopteri > Pomacentridae > Stegastes > Stegastes partitus. The sequence goes on from NW_007579247.1 coordinate 21,649, forward strand.
GGAAGACCTGAACACGGACAGAGAAGGACGAAGCATTGGAGTGTGAAAGACGACTGTCCAAGCATGAAGAGTCACCGAGCAGCAAACTGCAACGTCACATCTGAGGATTTATTAATAAGGTAAGAAGAGACTCCTACACATGGAGCTAATCAGCCCAAAGACGCAATAAAATCAAGTCACTTAGAGGTTTAATCAATTAGTTGTCAGCTATTAAATTAATCTTTAACTGTGTTGATAATTGATTAACTGGTGTCAGTAAATGTTTAAGAAAAAAAGTCTAAATTCTTCTTAAATGCCAATATTTTCAGGTTTCCTTCTTCCTCTATGACAGTAAACTGAATGACTTTTGGTTTTATACAAAAAAAAAAAAGACATTCGTCATCTTGGGCTTTGGGAAAATTACATTTTTAACCATTTTCTTGCATTTTAAAGGCCAAACAACTTATCGATTAATCAAGAAAACTGGCAGATTAATGAACAACGCAAATAACGTCCTACTGTTCTGTGTTCCAGAGAGTCTAACAGCCTACAGATGTAAGTAAATTCTAACTTTTGATTTTCATTATTGAACTCCTGCTTCCATCTAAAGGTTATTTTTTTGGATTTAATGCAATCAGTCCAAAAAAATATCTATTTCTTCCCCGTAGTAGAAAGAAAAGCTTTTCTAATTACTTATTACAGCTTTGACTCATCTCTGCACTGTTAAATAAATGTCTGATTCAGAAGTTGCAGAATGATATTACGAAATAAACAATTCATCTTATTTAATCCAATCCAGATAGGAAAGAAGCTCAAACTTCCATTTAAGAAATCGTCAGCAAACATGTGGAGGAGAAAATTACCAAAGTGACGGCAAAATCTATTTTAATGCAGAACCATGATAATTAGCATAGAGCTGATCTTCTTCTTATACTTTCTACTCTTATAAGGTGCAAGTTAAATGAGGCATTACCCTCAAAATATGAGGATGTGAGAGAAAACTATCTGTCACGTTACATGAATAATCCAATCTTGATGTGTTCCTGAGCGTCACTGTCAGTATTTTAAAAAAACACAGATGCTTTTTGACTCACTTCATCCGACATCAGCGTGGCGATCGCTCTTCCAATCTCGTGGTACGATTTGGCTTTGCCTTTGGGTCCAAGCAGGATGAATAAAAATCTGCAAAATGAAAATAAGCACATTATAAAATCCCCATAGTAAACGTTTTCAGCAGAACATGTGTTATTGTGTTATTACTGGCACCTTTTTCATGGCAACATCTGTCCAGGTGTCTAAAACTAAATGAAGGTTTTACAGCTTCCTCCTGAACATCAGTACAAAGTGTTTCACCCCGATAAGGAAGCTGCTGTGTTGTTTACAGATGTTTTATTCTGTTTTGACAACATTTAATTACCTCACAAGTGTTCCCTAATCGAGATTATATAGCAATAAAACTTTAAAGCTCACAAATGGTGAAAATCCACTAATCAACTTAGAGGTGTAAAATAAAAGCTGTTAAGAAGAAAACCACTTTGACTAACTCGGCTTCTACATTAGTGCTGCAAGAAACTTCACATTTCAGGTTTTACTATTTGAACGTTTCAGTGTTTAAATTGCTGTGATGTGTTGAACTGTAACATGAGGTGAACACAAGAAAAACGCCTCATATCATCCAGTTACAACTTCTACAAGGGAAATCATGGCCCGATGCATCTTTCTGCGTGAAACTTTCGTTCCTATTTCTGATTTCCTGGAGTTCCGGCGTGATTTCAGCCACCTTGTGGGAACGGGAACCTCCGTCAGGGCTCCGAGCATCACAGCTTGCTGCAGACGAACGAACGCCACAAAGGGAGCGTCCAGGAAGTCCACCTCCCCCACCAGCACGTTGGAGGCCTCGGCGTCTCTCGGCAACTTCTTCATGAACTTGTTCCTCAGCTGAAAGCACAAAAGAAGACGAACAGGAGGAGGCGTTAAATGTTACGTTCACACCAGCAAGCTGTCCGACGCTGAGCACTCTGAATTAAACAACCTATATCAAAGGAGACAATCCCATTCAGGTTAAATACCAAACCAGGAGGCTCCCATAGTATCTGAAGAGGAGACGAGCAGTAACACGAGGTCCGTATTTCTTCCTGATGCCTGCTGAGCGCCACATGTTCAACATTTTATCTCTAAAGGATATTAAAGTCCTGTAGTTGTGTCTTTGATGAACTGTTTGCCTCTTTTTATCTGCCACAAGTCTTCACCTTCTTTGAGAGAAACAGCTTTAAAAGTGTCGCAGCAGCTTTTGTATTAACACCGTCCTGTCTGCAGCTGTAAACAGTTTAAAAATGGATCCAGTTAATCACAACAAAGAGCGGGTATCACCCTCCTGAACTGTAATACCCCACAGATCACAATTAATCGTTAAAGGCATGTTATCATTAAAAAAATATATTAAAATTAAAACCATTTATCAGAGCCAGAAACTGTAAAAACAGGAAGAATCTTTAGATCTTCAACTTGAATTAATCATGTGCAGCAAAATCACATTATTTTGCACATCTAATGGAAAAATTTGCCAAGAATAAACAGTTCAGAGCCTGAAGCCGTTATTTTGTTTGTCTAAAGCCTTCACAGATCGATTCCATCACTGTGTTGGAAGATGTCACTAATTAAACAACTTACTAAGCACAGTGTTTGCGTGCCACATGATTGAGGTTTATAATTTTTGTGTTGGGAATAAGAATTGGACAGAAAAGACGGAAGCACAGGAATGCTATCATGACAAAATGTGCTGCTCTGAACTGATCTGCATGAAGTAAACATAAAACCATGAGCCACTGAGGTAAAAGATTCTCTGCAGCAGCCTGACACTGTGTTTTTATGGACTGTCCTGAGTCTTCTTATTGGTGTTGTTTACACCGTACACAGTTTCTCAAAATGTTTCAGCACGTTTTTTAGTTACACCTACAAAAATGATATGAAGTAGACATTATGTGACTGGGACAAATACTAGTTAAAACAAGAAGAAAACAAATCAGACAAAAAGTAAGGTTAGAATTAAAAACAAATCTGCATTTTTGGTCATTTGCAAAAGGAATTACTTCTAAATTAATTTGGTAAGAGTTCGGTAAGAGCAGGAATATGACCCAGTGACTCCAGAGTTCGTTGACATCTGTCACAGTTCGTATCAGGTTTCTGTTCCCACTGATACAGTTCGATTAGTTATAAAGAGTCGTTCTTACAACCCGATTGACATCATTAAGAAATAAAACTTCAAAGACAATGAATCATAAATATCTAGATAGCACCGGCAAGGAAAACTGCTGCGTTGTTAATTAACATGAAAACAGCAGTCAGGACACCTTCACTGGAACACAGAGAGGGTCAACGTATGGGAGCTGTGAGTCCTGGATAGTCGCACCGACCTATGTCTCAGTTATGAAGTTCTTCACTGATTCACAAACCTCCTTTAACCCCCACAGACCAACAGCAGTCTGCACAAACCGGAGTTTATGGATTTTCAACATCACACCAGTAAATATACTTTATTCCTACTGTACTGTGTTTAACCACAACAACACACCAGCACAAATCTGTGTCTGCAAACTAACAATAAAAAGGCCTTTTAATGCCTCACAGTAAATATTGTGAGGTGGTTAAATGAGCACAACTAGGAGGATAAACATCAGGGTAAAAATGTAATTACTGTTATGGTTTCTATTGCTTTAATATGCAGTGTATATATAGTCAGATATCAGGAGGGTTGTTACTCATATCTCACTAATGTGTTTTGTATTCAAGGAGCGCCATAAAACAAGGAAAGTCAGTTTTATTACAGTTTTGATTTGATTGCTAGTTTGATTTCTGCTGCTTTGTGAGTTTCTTCCGTATTACTTTTTTGCTGCGATTCTAGTTCTGATGTTTTTTAAAATGAAGAGCTAGACTTAAGATCCTCAAAACAAGAAATTAGTCGTTGAGTTTGAGCGTGTGAGTCGGAAAAATCGCCTGTCTCGACGTGTAAATCGGATTAGAAGACAAACATCAGAATGAAGCTGTTAGTCGACAACACGTGATCAACTGTACAAACAGGCTGAAGATATAAAGTTTGTTCTTCAAAAATAGAGAATGGACCACTGCGGTACCCTCTTTAGAACCAAACAGCAGCAGAGAAGAGAATAAAAACACTAAGTCAGACCAGATGAAGCCGGACTTTGTGTCCACAGCTCATCATCATCGTGACGTCCGTCATTTCCAGACCGTGAACTTTTCATCCTCAACCTCTGAAGGACTGAAATCCCATAAACTTGTGACCTTCCACTGGTGAGATCCAAACAGATCCAATCACAGGCCGCTGAGCCATCTTGGCAAAGAGTGTGTCTGTAAATGATTGAGTCGAGAGGCTAAACCTGCGTAAGTGCACACCCTGAGTGTGTCCGATCGCGGCTAATCCACACCACGCTGCCCTAATGAACCACCTACACCTCCGCCTGCTCTCTGATCTGCTGTATTTACCACTTTCTCGCTCTACTTCTGAGCTGCCGTAACAAGTAAATAAGGGTTTTATCACACAAATACAGTGGAAATATTGTTGTTTTTCATTGGGATTTATTTGATTGTGCCTCCTCAGTTTGGTCAAGTAATAAGAAGAGAAATAAAAAATTGCAATTTAAGAGGTCTGGTGGCTTCATGTCAGAGAGGGCACAAAAAAGTTTGTTTTTTTTTATCTGAGAACAGGTTATAAAATGTATTTTTGCACAATTTTGACATCAAAACGGTGTTTAACGCTTCGAGAGGTACTAAAACCCTCCCTCGGATTTCTCAAGCCCCAAACAATTATGACCCAAACTACCTGCATGACTAGATTCAACTAGAAATAGGTGGTATCTTGTGTGTGTAATTCAGATTAATCTAAAGCCACAGAAGTGAACTGAAAAATCCCTGCATGCTTAAATCATCATCAGATCAGCTCTACAATACATTAAAATCTGCAAAACCACCAGCCATCGATGCAACATGAAAACTACATAAATGTATTTTTGTAGCTCAGCTGTGCACCGAATCTCAATCCACTCTCTGAATGTAAATCAGCTCTTGTCTCCGTCTTCATCTCTTCTAGCATCACGTTACCGGTGAAGCTGCCAGTATGGAAACGTTCCCTGCATGTGGAAGTTTCATGTACAGCCTGAGTGGGTGTGGAAGGTGTGTTTCCTGTCCGGTTGCCTCTTTCACTCTGTTTGCCCCACAGGAGCTTACTGGGCCGCTCTGATCTAATCCCGTTCTCCTGCGTACGAACAAACGGCTGCTGTGAACTGTGATAATCGAACTATTCAACTATCGGTGAAAGACGGTGCGATGTGTCCGTTCAGGCCGAGGTCAACGCACAAACACAACAGAGTAGAACAGCAGCTTTCTTCATCAGAAAATCACCTATAGATCGATTTGTTTTGGCGCTCATCCGACGTAGAAAGTCGTAAATCCACTCAGACTGGAAAATTAAATGGGACATAATGAATCATTCTCACCACCTTTAGTTATAATCATAGTTGTTTTTGCATTCATCCCACCAGAAGTGTTTCATGTTTGTGATGCACTCAGACTGGACTGAACAATGTTGTGGTCTCTGCTGTCTTTGACAATATGAGCATCAGGCTATTTTCAGGGTATTTTCACTACTTTTACCTTTAATCTCTTATTTTAAGGACGAGCCACATGTATTTGTGTTTTCAGAACAACAACACTGAGGCTACATTCAGACAGCAGGCTAAAGTGACCCAAATACGATTTTTTTGCCCTTATGTGACCTCTATCTGATCTTTTCATGACAGTCTGAAAAACACAGATCCCATTTTTTTTAAATGCGACTCAGGCCACTTGGGTATGTGGTCCTAAATCCGACAGGTATCTGATCTTTTGCCATGCGACTTCTGTCTGAACGGCCAGGTCACATTTATCCGACCTACACGTCATTGATACACAACAAACTAGGGCTGGTCATACAGCACTTTGTGGTCTCTGAATCTTCAGGCCCAATTAATAACGAATATCTGAATATTTGGTGCGGGGGGCGTGGTGTTCCGGCCACTTCCACCCTGTCGGAGCCAGTTTAGTTAGCAGTCACAGTTCTGTTTCCACCATCTGAGGAGGCACAACCATGGCGATTACGATGTAAATGTGCCGGCTCCGGTTGGACAACTACCTTAAAAAAAAAGTCTACAATCGGGCGCCCACATAGCTCGGCGGGTAGGGCGGGCGACCCATGTATAGGGGTTTTAATCCCCGACACAGCAGCCGCGGTTCAATTCCAGCCAGCGGCTCATTTGCTGTATGTCACTCTCCTCCCCACGTTTCTCTGTCTATCTTCACTGTCACTATCATTAAAGGCGGAAAAGCCCCAAAAAATATCTTTAAAAAATCAAAACTTTAAAATCGCAAGACACACTCCACAAACACTGAGCGTGCTCGCTGCGTGTGACGTCGTCGTGTCCTCTTCTGCACATGTGGGACACTTTTGGGTCGTATGAAGTTCACACAGCAGATCACATACAAGTCGCATTTAATCAGAAATGTGAACGAGCTCGCAAAAAAAATCTGATTTCACAAAAATATCAGAATTGAGCGTTAAGTCCTGCAGTCTGAACGCAGCCTAAGTTATCCACATCTGTCATCATTTGGTTTTGATAATTCTCACTTTTTTAAAAAAAAATATTAGCCTTAAGACCAAGAAAGAAACCTCATGAGTAACTTAACTGAGAAGCAAACGTGTGTAAATGGGTGAAGAAATTAGTAAAGGTAAAGATCTTTATGACATTAATACGTATATTTGGTAATATGCATATAAATATGTAACAAGCATATTTAAAAAGCTCCAGATTCTGCACAAAAACAACCATTTTTATCTCCAACAGAGAAGCCATGAATGATTCAGTTGCGACCGACAGTCACATGACAAAAATGTAGGGACTTTTCGGCTGAACTGCAGGCAGTGTTCACACCGAACAGAGAGGAGACAAGTATGAAAACAAGTTAAAAATGTAAGTAATGAAGTATGTATAGTTTGTACAATTTTGCCAATATTGTGGGCATTTAGAAAAAATGTTGATTCCTGGTTTTATAAATTAAAGAAACTTTCATTATTTCTTCTGAGTTACAACATCGTAACTGTGTCAGACTGCACAAAACACATTTCTGAGTTCTCTGTCTTCTCGTCATGGTTGTTCTGTTTCCACACTGCTGTTAAAAATGAGTCCACAGTGAGCAAAAATGACAGGAGCAAGAACATAACGAGCTCATAAATCATTTAAACGGGAGTAAATGATGTACAGATGGACGCAGGTTGTACTTAAGTCAAAGTTAAATGTAATCATAGCTAATTTTCACGACACTGTCACAGATACACAACTAGAATTGTTGGACAGGTCAAGCTGGGCGGTTTTATTTTATGTCTTACACCACACTGCAGTAAACGCTTCAAAAGCAGTTCAACCTGGAGGGAGCCCACTGGGTTTTAAGGGTTAATGATGTTGTGGTTTTCCTGTTGTAAGTAGGTTCGATAAGAGATTGTGAGTCATACGAACACCAGAGGGCAAAGGAGAAGTTCGCTGGAAATTCATTGATTAACACCGTGAGAAAAAATAGATCACTCCAGTATGTCAGTGGTGGCAGATAATCTAAGACGCAGGAGAGATTAAAGTGGAAATGCACCGGAAGAGTCGGAGGCCGTGTGCTGATATGCTAATTTAATCATTTACTTCTTTTTTTTTCTCCCTTCGTTCTTTGTTTCTGCTCCCGAACCACATTTATCAGCCTCGTCTGGCCACAAGGACTTCCACATTAAAGAGAAGTGTATTCAGATGTCCTACAGACTTAAACTAAGCAGGCTAATCACATGAACAGCACACAGAGGTGGCTACAGCAGGTTCAGAGCAGCTGCAGCCAGTCAACAGCTAGAACAAAGTACTTTAGACGATGTTGTCTCTGAACCACAGTCTGCTCAGGCGGCCTGGTCCTGCTCTGGTCTGGATGAAGCTGCATCAGGCTGTGATTCTGTCGGTTTTGGTCCAGTCAGGCTTTAAAGGCAGTTCTGTCTGACGGACGTCATTTCAAGCAGGCCTTTAAATAAATGATTGACTCTTCTCACCTTTGCTGTCCTGATTGGACCAGTGCATCACTTTGCTTTTCACATTTGAGTCAAAACATTCTGGATATGCTGGTCGTTCTGTATCTCCCCTAAAATACTCCTAAATGTACCATTTTCAGAACGAATAGACATGAAGCTGAATTTTACATCTGAGAAATCTGGTTTAATTAGCAGCTAACTCTTTGAACCTCAAGCAGCTTCAGAGCCCTTTTTGTCACATTTTTACTGACAGTGGACTCATTTTTTCAATGAAATGTGAAGTTTTGCAGCTCAACCATGTCTAGAAGGAAGAAAAACTCAAAGTGTCTTCTGTGCAGAATAACAAAAGCCATGTCATAAATCTTTTTCTTTCTTCTGATCCCTTTTTAAAATATTTTTTAAACAAAAATTGAAAAAACATGGAATTAATATGAACAACATTTTTCTCACAGGTGCTACCAATACTGGAAAAATTGGACACTGTACATACGACTGTATTTTACTACTTATATAAATGTGTTTCCATATTTGTCTCCTCTCTGTTGTTGCTGAACGCAGCCTGCAGCTCAACCCAAAACTACCTGAACGTTTGTCATGTGACTGTTAATCGTGGTTGCACCGAGGAGCACAGATTTTTTTTGTTTTTTACATAATCTGCTTGATACAAACGTTTTATTTTTGGTGAATTTTTAAATGTGCACATCTAGAATATTGTGATTTCAATGAAATATTACAATTTTAACCTTAAATTTGGTTTTGGTTACATACGATTAGTTGAAGGAGTGTCTGAATGTTAAAGTTATTTCTGTTTTTACAGTTTCTGGCTCAAGTCAATGGTATAACTTAGTGATTTTTTTCCCCAGTTTAGAGGTTTACAGGATTAACAAGCCTATTTTAAGGGTGAATTCAGTTTAATATTATTATGTGGCAATCAATGACACAATCAAAATAAGTTTTATATGCAAACAGTAACATCTTTATATGCTTAGACATAGAAATGTTCAATCCCTGCCCGCTGAGTCTGACTGTTTTATAACTGTGTGCAGATATCACCGCAGCAAAGGACACAAGACAACAAACAACGACAACCACATCGACTCACCTGGTCTTTTTCCGGTTTGTCAGAGATGTCGTTGAGGCTGCTGGACGCCAGGTTCCGGTGAGTCGTGGTTGGACTGTCTGTTTAAACACAACACTGTACAGTTAGAGCAGCTTCAATCTTCACCAGGGTCAGAAAAAAAAATTAAAAACTGAGTGGAAAAGAGGAAGGCAGAGACCCAGGAAAAGACAGTGGCCCAGACAGTTTGCTCCACAAGCAACACCAAAAAGGAAAAACAACGGCAGCAGCCGTATTCATGCAGGGACAGAAAGACGCCGCCGACCATCAGCTACCACAAACTCTGGATCGAGCAGATGACGAATTCCTCGACACTTATCAGTCAGAGAAATGTCTGGCAGGATAATAACTGGACCTACAGTACCTCCTGAAAATATTGCTAAAAGCTTCGTCACCTTTCACACAGACTGTTTACTACCAGAGCTGCAGCAAACAATCAGTTAAGTCTCAACTATTAATCAGCAAGTATTTTGATAATTGCTTAATTGTTCTGAGTCATTTTTGTAAAGAAAAAAAAAAGGTTTTGTGTCTCCTCTGACAGCCGACTATCTTTAGGTGACAAAAAAACAAGACATCTGAAGACGTCATCGTGGGCTTTGAGAAATGCTGATCAGCATTTCTCTCATAAATTATAGATCAAATAACTAATTGATTCATTGAGAAAGACTTTTTAAAAATAGTCATTAGCAGCAGCCCAGCTCACCACAGAGGCTGAATATGTTAACATAAATCCCTTTCACTGTTTTCAAAGCAGCTGCTCTCCATTAATTGATTTAAATGACTATTCTTCATACATGTTTATCTAAATTCTGCAGAATTAGCTTGAGCAGCACCTACAGATGTGCTACAGACAGCCTGAGCTCCACTGTGGAGAATATCTGCCCGTCCTCGTGTCCTGTCTTTCTCATCAAAGTGCTCTAAGTGCTTCCTTCACGTGAAGCAGGTGAGCGTCAGACTCTGATTGACGCTCTGCTGACTTTCGGTTTCAGCTCGTCAAACTGCAGCATCAGAGAGCTGACAGCAGAGTTTGACCTTCCTTCGGTCCTGGAGCTGCCAGAGATCACAGAGTGGAGTTGGGGGGGGAATAAAAAATAAAAAAATAAAGAAAATCTCAACGAGTGCAAAATCTGGTGCCACTGTTGCCTTTCGAACATCTGTCTCCTCAGCATTGTGGGTAATAACGTGTGTCAGTGTGATGCAGCCCCGAAATAAAAATCTCACTACAGCCACTTAACGAAAACAACTAATGAACTATGCAATTAACCACAAAGTATCTTATATAGCTTCTTTTTTTTTTTTAATAAATAAATAAGAGGTGAAAAAAGGGATCAACTGTTGCTGTGAAATACTCAAAATAAATCTGACAGGGAAAGTTTTATTTTTAAAAAATGTGTAACACAACTATGAAAAAAAAGCTGTTCATTGATACTATGAAGCACATGAATCTACTTTACTGCACACATGCAGCATGAATTAGATTTTTACATTTCAAGTCGGCCCTGACTGCGTTCAAACTGCAGCTGTTGGTTCTGATGCGACATGAATCTGATTCGCACAGCGAGACACTGACGCCTCTGACGTAAATTAGGGGTTCAATTAACAAGAAAAACAACATTTTGGTGTCTTGGCAGTTTGGCCAAGTGAGTGTTATGACTTGGACAAGAACAATTGATCAATTAAAATCAAAATCACAAAAGCTGGAATTTAACATATATATACATATATATATATACTATGCAGCACATCTGACCCAGAATTATTTATTCTCTACTAACATTTCTTTATTTAACTTGATTGCAGAAAGTGTAACATTCAGGTGCTGCTCAGAGATTGTCTTGCAGAAAGAGACAATTATTTTCAATTCAATTTTCTTTTCTTTTTGTTGTTTAATTTTTATCTATTTATTTAGATTAAATTAGGTCCAAAATATTGAGTCTTTGCTGTAGCTGCTTCCAAGCTTTGACATATTGAAACTCAAAAATCTCAAGATGTACATGTTACCTATGGTGTTCGGGAGCTCTTAAGGGTCCTAACTTTTAAGATTTTGTATTTATTTTATCTTAAACTTACATCTTGTGACACGATATCATGTTTTGCCTTGTTTTAATATTTCTTTTTTCTTTTTTAAATGTATAAATTGATTGATTTTTGCACCTTTTTTTGTTGCTGCCTGACTGTTAACATGTACAGCACTCAGCTTGTTTCAACCATGCTATAGAAATTACTTTTTCTTTCCTTTAAATGGCATTGAAAAACATTTAGACACATGTTTGATGTTTGGTAAATTCTCATCTTTGGATTAGAATAAGAAACTATATTTCACGTGGTCATGTTCATGTAGTAAATCTATTACCCCAGACATTTTGAACTGAAGTTTTAAAATATATATATATCACAAATCCTAATGTTTGTTATAAAAATCACTTTAATTTGATATTTTTCCAAGATCGGCCCTATTGATGCCAAGTTAAATACACAGGCTTTCTTAACGACGCATCAGTCTGGTCAAATTAGCTGACAATTGTTGACAAATCAGAGCTGCAGTGTGAACGTTTCTGGGCCCAGTGGACTTACTAAGCCAGTCCATACTGGTGCTCCTTTGGGTCTGCAGGTCCTCCATTGAGATGCGACCTGACAGGCAGGTCACCGAGTTCTCAAGAGGACTGCGAGCTTTAAGTAGCAGCAGCAGGTTTATCAAATCCAGGCAAGCAAAAAGGAGGAAAGAGAGACGGAAGGCAGAGGTGAAGGCAGAGACACTGAGCCGAAGCAGGAGATTGGTTAAGGGAGCAAAATCAAGTGGCTGTTAAAAGATGTGAAAACTGGATTTATCTGTATTTTATCAGCTGTGTAGATAAACAGCGATGTGAGACAAGTGATGTCGATACATGAGCCACGGGTCACTGGACAGAAGAGGTGGTTCGAACTGTAATTTAACCGATAAAACGACTTCACCTCCAAGAGCTGCAATCAATTAATGATTATGAGTGAAGCTTTTTTATCTCTCCTTTGATCCGGGGAAAAGGTTCTGGCTTTAATGTGGTGACTTTCCATTTGACTGCTTAATAAAAGCAAAGTCAGAACAGAAGGAGTCTTTCTTCTGATCATTAAACGTTGAAAACCCGATAGCAGGTAATAAATGACTTAACCGCCCAGTGGCCCGCGGCTGATAACACATTAATTACACAGTGTGAGACATCTACAGTCATCCTCACATTTATTCATATCCTCCCATAAAAGACGGAAAAAAGCAGCAGTCACTGAAATACGCTGAAATTTGACAAAAGTAATAATAAATAAAAATGTAATGAAAATCATGACATTGCTTTTGAATTGTGGTTCAACAGAAATATTTTAAATAAATAAATAAATTTAAAAAACAAGCATGATGGGACCCGTAAACTAATATTTCTGTTGAACAACCCTTTGAGCCAATCACTGCAGTCAAGTGTTTTCTGTGACTCTCAATCAGACTTCTGCACCTGTTGACAGGTATTCTGGCCAACTGCTCATCAGCAAAGTGCTCTTATTTGGCCGGGACAGTTTTTTTTATTATTGTTATTTTTTTTAACCACAATACCCAAGCAATGTCTTATTTCACAAAATTATAATTTAGCAAATTTTTATTTATAATTACTTTCTTCAGTTTCTAGTTGTTTGAGTGACTATTGTGAATTTTGCCTTTTCTTTAATGGAAGGGTATGAATACATTTGAGAGCAACTGTACTTATTCAGTGGCAGAGATCGAAACATTCAAACTTGTGTTGTTATTGTCATTTATTGGTGACGTCGGACTGTTGCTTCCCTCATGATGGAGATGATCTGAATCACACAGTTTAAGAAACCGAATGCTGTTTTCTGCTGCTCAGGAAAATATTCACGTCTTCAGAAAACTGAGCTGTTTGTTTAAATTTCATTAAGTGAGGATTTTGTGAGGCTAGAAAATCGTTTCACTCAGTCTGATATTCAGAATGCACTGGATTAATGTTAAATCCATATTATACAGCAGCAGTGACAATCCAATTAAACATGGCCAATTAAATACATTTTCATTCTTTTATTTGTGATTTTTTTTTTTTTTTTAAATAATTCAGTTTCCGATCATCTGCAGTGAGATAAAGCGACAGCCCGTCCTGTGTGAGGAAAGAATTATGACATTATACAGTAAATAAAACGTGCATTTAATCAAAATTAATTCGGTGAAACGTTATTGTAAGCATGAATCATGAGATTTTGACGGCTGATAATCTCTCAGGTTCAAAACACGGTGAGCTTTTATGATTTCTGCTGGGCCTTGGACTTCTCACCGGAGTCATAAAATCATGCAACGACTCAGTTCTTCAGAGCTGAAGATTACAGCTGAAGTCGAGTCGAAATGATCTCCAGCTGCATTGACAGGTGCTGCTGATACAGTTGGCTTCTAATCGATTAAGTCATGCATCTGTGACTGCAGTTAGTACAGTAGTCTACAGAGGGAACATTAAAGTGCTGTTAGAGTGATGACATCAACTGTCTGTGATGAATTAGCAGAAGTGAGCACTGTAGTTTTTGTGTTAACACATTCAAGATTTCAGAAACAAAGGGGGAGAAATCTGGAAAAGTCTCACATAAGTCTGGTTCAAGTAGAAACTTATTTGGGACAATTTAGTGCCACATTAGTGGGTTCATGCAGAGGAGGGCAGCAGACACTGTGGCATTCATCGCAGCCCTCAAAACTCTCCCACCACACTCTAACTTCAAAAACAAAAAATCAAACCCCTAATTAATTAAACCCAGTAACAAAATGGCAGGTAAAACAGCCTATTTTGTTGTACCCAAAAAAAACCCCAATAATAATAAAAAAAACAGAAGACTGCACCAAACTGGCATCAGTATTACCGTTCTCCTGGTTGGAAAACAGCCTACTTGCACTGGAGACCGTCTTGCCGATGTCGGCCAGAGAGCGCAGGTTGGACTTCTTGGTCTGGTGGCGATGTTTCCGTAGCAGCGTGTACATCACCTTGTCCTTCAGTTCGGGTTTCAGCTGGCCGATCTCGATCTGGTTGTCGGTGATCTGCTCTGAAAGTGGAGAGAGGAAAGACATAATCAGAAAAAATGAATATTTTAGTGTTACTCCGGACAGAAAAAACTTCTGCAACTTGACGTTTTTTTTTTTTTAAGCTGCTATATTACAATATTATAGCCAGCATTTTATTTAATTATTGTACAATTTATTGGATCTTTTCTTCAATTTTAGTGAAAACAACTCAAAGTTCAGAGAATCCAAAGACTTAAATGTAAAAACAAAACAGCCTTCAGTGTCGACACACTAAAATTAACAGATGTTTTATGACTTTATGTGCAACAATGCAGTAAATTACAACAACTGTTTCAGTCTTTTTATTGTTATCTACAGCTGTTATACTTGTGTACTTAATGTGTTCATACCCCTGTCCACACTGTTGAATCTATTTATACTGTAACATACTCTGTATATTATATTTTCCTGCACTTCTGGTCAGATGCTGAACTTCATTTCATTGTCTTGTACTCTGTGCAACAGCCAAAAAAGTTGAATCTAATCTACTGACAAGGTGCTCGTTGTTTCAGTTCAGATTGTGCTTATCTTTCAAATGTTGTTTTCATGTTTTGGGTCTCTTTTTCCTTTAATACAGACTTGATTTAGCAACACCACCATCCTTAGTTGCCATAAAAAGCTTCGTCATACTTCTGAGGACTCAATTAGAGCCTCCCAGACTGTAATGCTCCTGCGTAAGAGTGCTCGTGGCATCATGAAATGGCTCAATCAAAAGGTCTAGCCTATTTTTAAAAAAGAAGGTCAGAAGCCCGAATGCTGACAGAGAGCAGCCTCGGGGAGTTTCTCTTCTCGTCAGTGCTGTTAATGGCCCATCAGTCAAGTCCGCAGGCCTGAGAGGAAGAGGCCCCGTGCAGTCCGTGCAGCACACTCAATTACTTCACATTAATCAGTCCAAGTGGTAACTCTTCCTCCTGCTCCCTCATGCAGACACAAACGTTGTGGTGGTGGCATGACATGGGAGGGCAGAGATACACAATCGTCTCTGGACGGGGTTGGCTGTCCTCAAATGAGGAAGTTTTTGTGAGGACCATTTTCAAAACTACTATTTGAGTCCAGCAGTTTTGCAACATAAAGTGTAGCCTGGACCTCCGCTGTGGCCTTTTGTTACTCTTGAAACAAAAGAGAGGAAGGAAAGAAACCTCGGGGTCTTGTGATGCGCATCAATCCACGAACCTGCACGCAACCCTGCAGAGCAGCGCTGCATACACTGAACATCAGCGAGCAGATCGGATCACGCTGGCAGGCTGAGGGTGGTTTCACAAGCAGGAGGATGCTGAGCTTGATCAGGCATCATACAGTAGTACAAACACAGAGCAGTGTGTAACAGAGAATAACTTGATGATAAAACCCCAGAAAATAGTCTAAAAACTCAGTCAATCCCATCATTTTATACTAAAATTTAGAGCAAAATTTACCCAAATTCTGCTTTTCATCACCATATTTCTGAGATATAAAACTATACTTCACATTTTGCAAAGTAGCCTTTTTATTGTTATATTATATCACAAAGTTTAGGGGCAGATTATGACCTTGGTTAAACACTGTAAAAGTGCTAAATCGACTTGTGAGACTGGATGAAGAAACTTAAGTCTGCAGCCTCGCAGGTATTCATGGCTGGAATAAACTGCCTGCAAATTAAAGTGCAATTTTAAGTCATGAGAAGGCTTTTATAAGAGTTTAACAACACTGTAAAGAAAGAAAAAAAATACTGCTGCTACTGCTATTTACCTACTATTACTACTATATATTCTCCATAATTTACTGCCTTTTTGAGTCCAATGAAGTCTGCTGAAGTCTTTTTTGTTAATAAAGTTAGTAAATAAATCCCAGATACAATCTCTTTTCACTATATCATAACTTTAATTCTTTTATCTTTTAGATGTTTAACCCACAAGATTTTAGAAAGTTTCTGCCTTTCTGTCTTCTGATAGTTAGTCTGATAGTTAGTCTGATAGTTAGTCTGATAGTTAGTCTGATAGCACAAAACTTGAGGTCTTCAGGTTTTATTCCGCCAACTTTTAAAATTGGCTGTTGTTCAACTGCTACTGAAAGAAATTACACCATAACACAGAAACTTGATTACTTTAGACACATATCTAAATTGCTATCTTTTGTCAAAGTACTAAAGAACGTGGTTTACTCTCAGCTCATATATTTTATGAGTAACTCACTCTGTCACTTTTTAGTCCAGAATTCAACATATGACAGAAACACTAGTAATAAATGACATTGAGGACAAATTCAGATGTTGGTAGTTGTACTGTTTTGGTGTTGTTGGACCAATTGATCACAGCATTTCAATCGATCAATTAAAAAACTAGCTCTGCATGGATGGGATTGCTCTAGACTTGTTTAAGTCTTGCCTGACAGAACTTTCTCTGTATCCATTGGAAATAATCCCCAGTGGGGTTCCCCAAGGGTCTGTTCTAGGCCCTTTAGTGTTCTCCATATACATGTTACCACTGGGTCCAGTTGTCCACAACTCCAATGTTTCCTTTCATTTTTTTAAAAGAAAACAGGCAGATCAACTAACCCACTTCACCTCAGCTTCCTTACTCACGAGCAACTTCTTAAATTTGAACAAGGACAAAACTGAAGTGATGTTTGGAGCCAGAGCACGCAGGGATTATGTAATTCAGACTTCAGTTTCCAGAGGTTGGCAGTCCACCCAGGAGGCCAGAAATCTGGGAGCAATCCCAATTTTGAACAGTCTAAGCATATCACCGAATTAGCTGGAGTAAAATCAGGAGCTTTGGCAAGATTTTACCTTTTATTTCATTCAGTGATGCACAAACTGTTGTTGATTATCTTGCAGGCATTTGGATTATTCCAACTCCTTATTTACTAGGATGCACCAGAAATCCATCAACTGCCTCCAATTTGCACAAAACACCGCAGGCAAGGTTCATACAAGAACTCGAAAAATATGAGCAAGAAAAGTTGTTTGTTGAATAAAGACCCAAAGTGCAGGCGGGCAGGCTTTTTGTTACTTTAGAGTGAATAAAACCACAGATCCTCAGGTCACTGGAAGATAGAAAATGTAATAACGTCGCCTTTGTGATGACAATCATTTGGAAGAAAAGGAACATGTTTTGAATAAATGTAAGAATGTAAGCACACTGAAATATAAAAAGAAATATTTACAAAACTATTATTTAAATTTAAATTCATATTGTTGCTGCAGTCAGATGAGCCATAAGTTATTTGTAAAACTTGTTAAACATTTATTGTACTTTGTATGTATTTGTGCTCCATACCATGTTCTTGATCTTCAGTTATAGAAATATAAAATAATATTATCTGACTACCCTTCACTGCTATAGAACAATGTGAACATAATCTATGAAAGCTACAACACAGCTTTTTATATAAATATATTTGGAATTATTCTAATCAAGTAGAGATTGTTGAAATAAATCTACTAAATATATATGTTGTATTCTGATACACTGGTTGACCTTTAAGCACTCAGAGATTAAAAGTGACTGTAAGAGGGGACCTGAGTCAAACTTACCAACAACCTGAGGCAGAGTGGAAGCTTCCAAGTCCAGCATGATGGTGCCTTTTTCTATGCAGGTTCTCAGTTCAAACAAGCTGTGTAAAGACAGCGTGGCCACGTGTGGTTTACTCCAACGTTCACCTCCTTTCTCCACCTTCTCTTCAAACTTGATCCACCTGGAAGGAGGTTACAAGCAAAAACAAAAGCATGTAAACATTCAAATTGTTTTATTTTTTTCCATTATGTTGGATAAACTCTTACATGGAAGTGCAATTCAAAAAAAATATGCTAACATATAGATCCCATCTTTGGTGGACGTGAAAATACGCAACTATGTGATGCAACATGTTCACACACAATCCGGATAAATGAAGCTGATGTCGATGTTATCAAGTGCCAACTTCCAGATTAAACATGAATAAAGTGCACATGTGCATGTTTTAGGTCTGTTATGATACATCACAGGTTTGTAACTGCTTCACAAATCTCATAGCAGCCCCAAAAACAAAACAAAAAAATCACACCTAAAAAATGCTGTTGTCATGTTGGGGGGAAGTTAATCGAATAAGAAACTTTGCCTTTAAAAAGTGGGCAAAAAAAAAAGACAAGGAATGTTCCACCATCAAGAAAAAAGTGATTCATTCTCAAATGTAATGAACACACATGCATAAGAAAATGATGAAAGTCTACAGTTTTGAAGATGTGAATTAAATTCTGATGCAGATTTGTGATTTCTCTTCGGGTCATGTATGCATTTAATCAGTCCCCCTCCTGCCTCCCTCAGAGTCACAGGGATGAGAGAGTGAACTGGTACTGAGCAGCTGTTTCTATACCAGGGTTTTATTTGGCCAATTTGGCTGTCAAAACTGCACTTGGCTGGCAGCCAGCACTACCCGGCACTTGTGAGACCTTTTATTCAGTTTGAGCCCCCTGAGTGCACTTGGTGAGACATTGCACCACCTCTTAATCTCTGCAGTTTTTTGCAGAACAGTAAGTTTATCATTAAAGACACAGGATTGATTTTTTTTTTTCCTCCCTCTTTTGTAAGAAAGATATAAAAGTATTTAAACTTTAAATAGTAAGTAACAGGTTATTGTTTAAAAGGATCTGGAGCATTTAACCCTGATAATAAACTCCTATCGATAAATCCTGTTGGTTTCTTATTTGTACAGTTATGTTGGGGCAAAACAATTTCTGATTCTTATTTGGTTGAAAAACTATCTATTGCCCCTGTTTTGTTTTTTTCTCCCTGTTTATCATTTTGTACATATTTTTGTATTTTGTAAAGTGTAGCATGAAACAACTCAATTTTATTCCCCTCTATTTTGAATATCTTTTATTTTGAGAGAATGACAAAAACTCTATTCGGTTGCGTCTTTAAAGCAATCCCAAGTAGATGCAACTTTTATCTGTTTTTGTTTGTTTTCCATCATTTTTTATCAGATGGTTGACATGACATGATCAGAAACATTATTCCCAAGTTCACACTGTCAAATGTCATAATGCACTCTTGTTTAAGTTGCATTTTTATCCATTTATTTTGTCAAATTGAGGTTAATTAAGGTCAATCACATATTGTCACTGTTTGAATTTTGACATAAAGATTCAGTTAAAATCCACTGGTGCCAATCTAAGCTGCACAAATGTATCATCTGTCATTATAAATGCCGTCGGAAACAAAATTTCACACTAGCTTTTAACTAGAATAGTAACCAAACTTATCCTTAAAAGTGCTTTATTAAGTTTAAGTAAAGGCACTTTTACGGTATACTGAGTTTATTTGAAGTTCTTGGGTAGAGCAAATTAGTCAAGCAGCAGTTCTAATCAACTAAAACTTCTATCTGCAGTACAATTGTTCAGAGGTTGGGATGACAAATCAACTCATTTGGTGCCTCCAACAGCAGCAGAGGGATCCAGTTTCCCCCTGACAGAGCTTCACTCAGCCAATGCTAATGATGTATAAACAACCATCCCATCACGTCCCACTAGTGGGCCACACAGGAGAAACCTGGGAAGCCCTGCAAGCTTGATTTTAGAGCAACAAGAAGCTGAAGTTCAGAAAAGTTTGTTCAGTTTCTTTAACCTGGGATTTAAAACCATCTTAGGAAATAAATAAAAGTCTTAAGGGATATTTTGACACACTTATTAACGAGACTTTTACTGTGTAGAGGAATTTATCGAGGCACTGTGTTAGATTTTTTGCAAGTGACAGTCTATAGAGAAGGTTTCTAAACATCCCTACAAGCCTCTGAGGTTCTTACCTGGCCGTCTCCTTCCACTCCATCTCCTGTCCATCCACTGACAGCAGCTCATCCAGCTCGGTAAAGAGCTGCGGAGGCGCCGGACCGTCATCTTCCTCCCCGAGGATGAAGCGGATCCTCTCGGCTGCAGGTGAGACTGTGGAGAGAGGAAAAATACTGCGGTTCATAGGCTGGCAGTGGTGGCCGTTGGGCAAAGGTTTGGGCAGCGGCTTGTCGTCCTCAGTTGGACTCTTCCCATTGACCTCAGGAGGAGGTGGAGGTGGGGGAATTTTCACCATGACCTCCTCTTCCTTCTCCTCAGTGTCCTCTTCCTTCTCCTCCTGGTTATTGTTGTTGTTGGACATCTTTAAAATCTCACTGACCCCCTCTTTATTCTCCCAGTCAGCTGACCCGGAGGTTTGCTAATCAGACTGTACGAGTCCAGAAGAGTCCCGAAGCAGCAGCTAAACCCTCATTAAAGTCTTGGGTGGAAGTGACGGCGGCTCTCGGCTGCCTGCTCCAGAACTTTGTGAACCAGGTAGGAGGGGGCCGATGGGGTTTAGGGGTCCCCTCAGTGACAGTGTCCCCACAGCTTCTCCTCCCCCCCCCTTCACTGTTCAAACAGGCCTTTGCCATTGGCCCTCCAGCCTTGGCAAACTGCCCTGAAGCGCCTCATTAACAATTAGGAAATGGTCCACAAACTAGCCTATTCTCCGGCTGTGGCTTGGCTTTCCCTCCCCTTGTCTTCTCATTTGAATTTTGAGAGAGTAGCACTAAACAGAGCCAAACACAATCCCAACAGGACCGATGTATAAATACTTTCCAGTGCTATTCAAACATGTCGACACAATCACAGCTTCTTCCAACGAGTGCACACAATATCTGAAACTCTGAGTGAGAGCCCGCGAATAATCGCCGCCCCATTTCATGAAAGCCCATGTACGAGTATTGTCGTGAGCAAATAACCAAACAACACCAGCACATGGAGTATGACTGGAGCTACAGCTTATTTACAGAAGAGCTTGTCCGTGTAGATTCTCAGTCATCCAGGTCATGGAGCTTCCTAGATGCTTCTGCACTTTTCTTTTAGCTTCTTGAATTCAAGTCTGGTTGCTTTTACTGGAGCTATGAGGATGACAGAAAGACTAATAAATGAAATGATGCCATCTCTGCTGGAGGAATCAGCCTGTCACAGTGTAACAGGTGCACACGGGCCTGAATACAGTTTACTGTACCTCTGACATTGTCCCCCTAAACAGAGCACAGCAGCCGTTATTGTTATTGATTACTGCTGTTTCTCACCGGCAATGTCACTGCAAATGGAAGCCCTGCTGTGTCATTTCATTCTGGATGCTGCATTATACATTAGACACTCGCTACTGCAGGCAGTCAGAAGGAAGTCCGTTCTTTCTAATCTGGTGTAAACGTAGGGATGCTTTGCAGCTCCAATTAAATTTAAGCTCTTAATAAAAAGTGAAATATCATTAATGTCAGTTGGTGATTAGACACTGTATGTAGATAAAGAGATGTTTCTCCAAAATGACACTTAATTTTAATTTTATTTTAACAATACTTTGGACTGTGAAGCGTGTTGGAGTTGTAATTTTAAATTCAAGATATTTTTTTGTACTTGTGTTTAGCTCCCATGCATAGAGTCTACTCCAGTGATACAAGATTTAAGATCCCCTCTGGCGAAAATCAAGTTTCTTACCCTGTTAAAATAAACAATGAGTACTACTGATGAGCATTTCCACCTTAAAACTTCGGTGTAGCAATGGAAGTCTCAAAAACACAAATGAAGACTTTGTATGTAACAAAATCTCTATCTGTGTGATTATTCTTCTTCAGAATCAACTAATGGTTCAAACATGTGCTGCTCCATTACAATTTAGAGTAGAGTAGTTTCACAGTGTGGAGCAGAGCTGAAGGTGAGCTGGTGTGCTCGAACTGCAGTCAGTTTGGGGCGATGGATGGGAAAAAAAAGGTAGGGACTTCATAGAGCTGCACATTCTAGATAAAATTACAGTGTGGAGCTACATCTGAGACATTTTAAGTCAGGAAGGGATTACTGTCGGTGGGGGGGGGGACTTGTAAATAAACTTGTGAACTTGATAAACAGATGATTTTTTTAGGGGTTTAATTAACTGAGACTTTAAAACAAGTAATTTGATTAACTTAAATGGAGCCTCAGATTCCTACTCAGTATTTTTGATTTACTGAGGTGAGTAAGTATGTCTGCCAGATTCAATTGGTTTATTCAAAACTGATAACATCTTTTAAAATTTAAGCTTAAGAAACTGAGATGGAAACATTATCCTGCATGCATAATACTCCTACTATACAGTCCTGTTGTTTGGCTAAACATGCTTGACTGTACTGTATTGCTAGTCAGCCTGTGTGAGGATAACTCTGACTTTTTGGAAAGCGAGGAGAATTTTTCTGGTCCTCATGTTGTCAAGAGGCTTTTTGTGGTTTGAGACTTGGATTTAGGATCGGGGTTAATGACTGCATTGTGTCAGCGAGGGTCCTCACAACTACATGACATGTATGTGTCTGTCTGGGTGTGTGATAATAACAA
This sequence comes from Stegastes partitus, assembly GCF_000690725.1. Lineage (NCBI taxonomy): Eukaryota > Metazoa > Chordata > Actinopteri > Pomacentridae > Stegastes > Stegastes partitus. The sequence continues at coordinate 44,240 of NW_007579247.1, forward strand.
AGCTGGCTGATCTGATTACATAATGGGCTGTTAATGCGTTAGCACCAGTGCAGCGACTACACACACTGAATGTAGTTAAAAACTTCAATTATTCAGAGTTTTGCTTGGAGTTTTATTGTTGTCAGTCCAAAAGGCATGTAAAACATGAGTGAAAAAATGACCACAGAAACCCAGAGAAATGAAAGTGGTAAAAAAAGGGGGAAGAAAACACTTTGAATTTATGTAGGCGTTTCAAATAGATGTCCACACACAAAAACATGACAAAAATATTTTTTTGCCAGTTGTAAAGTGAGCAGGAGTCTATTTGAAACTTTCTTACAATGGTCATCCTTCACCTAAACACCTTTTTAATGAAATAGAAGTGAAGCAAAGTGTTTCTTGTGTCTTATTTAGGTGTGGAAGTAAAAACAACCTGCACCACAGAAGAAGGACAATAATCCACTCCAACCTAAGAGCTGAGTCTTTAACTGGACTTTCCTTTGCAAGTGAAATTCAGACGTTTGCATACACGCAGCTCTTAACATCACATCATCCACCGCTTTGAGTCATTCATTCATTCAGTCAGCAGCATGGCCGACAAGTAAATGAGGCGAAGGCTTGCAGTTTCCCCTTATTGTGTTTGCTGCGGCACAACAACAACAACAGCAGGTACGAGCCAGACAAGCTGCTGTAAGATTACTAGGTGGGGATAAACTGTCTGCTGGCACACACACACACACATTCCCACACACACACACACACACGCATTTCCACAAGCTGCAACTAGCTTAAGTCACCGCAACCTGTTTAATAACACCTTAGAGGGAATAATTTACATGTGCGTTACACACATTCAGCTGAAACTCATATCCAAAGCGATTTACGTTGATTACAGTAAACAGTTAAAACAAGCTTTAAATACCGATATTGCCAAAATTGCATGCAAACAATGGCCAGCAGTGCAAGGTGAGGGCAAAGAGTTCAGTGATGCAGACTCACAGCGCATCTACTGTTGAATTCCTAAATGTGTATATAGTTAATTAAAATGAGTGGCTAAAAACACATTAAGAACGGTGCTTTCTTTCCACAGAGCAGCATGAAGCACTTTACAGTGATAATACACTTGTAATGAAACAATCCATTAATGCTGTATTGTTATTTTCTGCTCTCTGAAGTCAAAATAAAGACATTCTGCTTAAAGAAACACATTATTCTGGCAAAAATAGACTTTGGCACATGATGAGGAAAAACTAACACCCACTGTTTACAGATGGAATCTGCTATTATATCCTACATATGTAAACTACAGTCTATTACTAATTAAAAATGCATATCCAGCATTCACGGTATTTTTCAATAAAGAAATCAACAGTTTCAACTGACAGCTGTCACTGGACATCAAAAATGTTTATGAATCTGAAATTCATGAATACAAATTTATTCCCTAAGCTTCTTCACACACTAGATACACACTAGAAGTCAAAAACTGTTTTTACAAGAAAGATTTTCTCAATCCCGATGAGAAACTGATGCTGTCTATCCATGCAATCGAGCAAAAACCAAGCTGGTAACAAGCACTATTTTACAAAAATGAAAGGGTTCAGTTACACTAGGGACATTAATAAAAGGTAGCAAGACCACAGTTATGACCACTAGCATGTAATCAGAGAACAGTAGGAGACCAAGGATAGAGACCTGAGGAACACCACACCTCACAATCAGTAAGGAGATTATTTCACATTTAAATGCATTCAAAGTTATTAGAGTACCAGTACAGGGCATTCTGATAAACTAATTACAAGTTCATGTCCAGTATTTACAGTATTTTATAATAAAGACACTACCACCTTCAACTGACAACTGTCACTGGACATCAAAATTATTCATAAACCCCAAATTCCTGAGTTAAAAATGAATTCCCTAAGCTTCTTCTCATACATAGTAGGAGTCTAAAAATGGGGGATTTTCTGATTCCTAATGAGAAACTGATGCTGTCTATCCATGCAATCTAGCAAATAACCAAGCTGCTAACAAGCACAGTGTTGGCGTCAATGCAATGCTATCTCACTCGACCAGTTGCTAAGAGAAAGGTGGGAGGGTGGGTGAGGAGGGTTGACGGAGGGGGTGAGGTTCAGTGCAGAGTGAAAGCAAAGTGGGGTGAGAGCAAGCACGAAAAGGAGGGATAGAAATGAAAATCCCATCGTTCAAACGCAATTTCAAAGCTCTGTGTGCTCTAGCCAAGAGCCATGGGCATACAAAGAGGACTTTGTCCAAGCAGCAAAGGCTCATGGGATAGGGGATGGAGGAAGAATGCCTGCTGCCCGGCAGAAAGCTTAGTGTGACTGCCACTAAAGGCCTGTTTAGTCCCACTCTTGACATGCATCCTACACAAATACCTTCCATCTCCTCTGACCTTTTTGAAAATCTCAGCACTGTAAAAATGCTACATGGGATCCACTAGCACGTTCATTGTTTGTGACTGTACATGCAAACATAATGTAGCTCCGTGTCACCTCATTCAAAGCATAAAAGTGCAGGAAATGATTTTTTTTTTTTCTTTTTTCTGTGCCACAAAGTCTGACGTTCAGTATGCAGGGCAGCTAGCGTACAGGCAGCCAGCAGGGATTGGGCTGAATGCAGAGTGACACCCTGAGGGAGATTCATTGAGAGCACAGTATTTATACCCAGACCATCTCGCTCTGGTATTTTGTTGTGATAGCTGAGGTGGGCAAGTTCTGATGAGAATGTAACAAATACCAGCTGGGGGGGAAATAACCTGAAATGAAACGGCCACTGTGCTGCTGTCTGCAGGTAGACTGAAAGCACAACCACGTTCTCTGTGCCGACAATCCAACCCATCAGCTGATGTCCAGGCCACAACCATGTTACATTTTCATGGGATTAAAACATGCAATTACTTAATCATAAAGTTAAATATTGGGTTATTTTGTTCAGGCTCTTAAGTTCTGGATCTGACTTCACCTCTGCTTGCCTGACTAACATCTGTTTAATTAATACAGGTATTGCACATGTAAATTGACTTTTTCACAGGAATTAAAGAGATTAATCACACTGAGGATGTAAATAAAATGTTGCCTGACCAGTCAGATCCACTGCCATGTAGTGAGAGAACAGTAGGAGTCCCAGGACAGAGACCTGAGGGACTCCACACCTCACAATCAGAATGGAGATTATTTTACACTGAATGCTTTTCAAGTGATTACCACCAGATCTAATTACAGGAAATATTTGATGACACAAAATCAAAGCGTTCAACAACTGAAGAAACTGAAATAAACAAATGTAAAGTTTGTTTACTGTCTGACAGGGGACGAGTAGATTTAACAAAAGAGATATTCAAAGACAGTTCGAGGACCAAAAAATTCAGCAACTTGAGTTTTTGACAACTCTGCAAAGACAATTAAGAAATAGTACCAAATATGTGATTCGATGACCTAAAACTGCCATTTACATCTTATGGTGTCAGAACAGAACAATCCAACAGCAAAACCTTTCTTCAAGATACACGGTGTTGCCTTATGGGCCGAAAAACCATCACAGAACAGCAGATATTCCAATTTTGCTGGCAGCAGTATAAATACAACCTTCAATTCGTTAATGAGACACTCAACAAGTGAAATAGCCACAATATAAAACATGCTGAGTGCTGTGCAGCGTTCGCAAACCTGGCTTACCATAAAACCACCTCCAAATGAAGGCGTCCAACTCATGTCTACTGTCTGACCACATCATTTACTGAAGTATTTAAAGGTGGCCCTGAACCCAGAGTAGGTGGAATGAAATAGCTAGGTGCACATCTCAAAAAAGCAAGTGAAAATGAGCAACTAAAAATCTTGATCCATTGCAGTTTTATCCATGTCACCGACAGGAATGAGAAATATCGTCTCCTCTGGGGGGTATTCTTAAATCTTTGTTCTATTTTGGTTGCTTGTAGAAAAAAAATAAAGTTGAAGGGCTTACATGTATGCTCACATAAGACCACAGGCTTATTGTAAACACTATAAAGTGATAGTTTTTCAAGGTTCGTAAAGTCAACATCCACGTACATTTTCAACTAATATATGTTTTCCTGTGAAACGAAAGAATATCTGTGGATAATATATGTCCTGTATAACCTGCAATCACACTGACCTAAAGCACAATCATTCAGAGTGCTTTTCTCTCTAACTTTTTCTGACCATTGTGTCCGGAACAGTTAAGCAATCAACAGTTAAATGAGAATTGTTTGCAGTGGTAGATAGTCGAGCATATAAAGCATTGTGGTAATACATTCGAATGGAAAGTGAAAGCTAAAATATTTGTAATTCAATAGGAAGGCAAGGTGGCGCAGTTGGTAGCACTGTTGCCTCGCAGCAAGAAGGATGCCGGTTCGCGTCCCGGTGGGGGTACCAGGATCTTTCTGCGTGGAGTTTGCATGTTCTCCC
>NW_007579247.1:48893-93026 GCF_000690725.1 Stegastes partitus
ATGGATGGATATCCCAAAGTTTTGGAGCTGCTACCCCCAAAATGCACCAGCCTCAATCATGGAACAGATCTGAGTCAAAGAAGTTCAGAAATGTACCTAGATGCCAACCCAAGCATGGCTTACTTTTTTGATACCAGTTAGAAGCCTCACAGCAGCATTCACTGTAAACAGTAGTCAGTCAGTCTTTCACTATTTTTTATCTATTCTGAGCATTCAAGTCAGGATTTCCTCCATTAGTTGCGGTGTGACCGAAGAAAGAATTACAATTGATTTTTCTGTTTTTCTCCAAACATCCGTGTCCGCTCAGCTACTCGGGTACTTTCACTTCCCTGTTCTTATTATTATATGCTTACAGTGTAAATATTTTGTCCAACAGTACAATTGCAAATATATGTTGAACTTCATTAAAATAGTTCTTTGATTGTCAGAGTACTTCTGTAACATAGCTGTCACTCAATCACATCAAATCATATGTATATAGTCACTGAACCGTTTCACCATCTTTTTAGCTCATTAAATTACTTTATTATTTAACCTCCAGCTCCTCTTTTGTTGGTGGTTCTGGATTCGTCCTTGCAGTTTGTAGATCAGCTATAGAAGACATACAGGAAGTGTAATCAGCCATCAGCTCTGGTTGACAAGATGACTAACAACCAGTGTTGGTTCTGGTTGTAGTTTTGATGGTTCTCTTGTTCTCTTGTCATCTTCCCTCCTTGTTTTTTCTTGGCTGCAGCAGGGCCTCTTCCAGTTCGGGGGATTCATGAGTCTGTCTTGTTTAATGAGGCCCATCTCACACTCGCATTCATGAGGCCGACAACTGGGCCTCCTCACTCCGACATCTATGTCCATTTTTCTGGTCTTTTTTGAAACAGTTCAATCACTATCTCCACATTGTTTTCCACAGTTTATGACCCGTTCTTCTGCTGTGGCCTAACAGCACCAGTGTTTAGCTCAAGATGCTTCACTTCAGATATTTAACCGACTTACTTTCAACAAGCATCTATTGACAGACTGTGAGCAAAGTCAAACACTGGTTGTGGTTTAAAAGCCAAATGAAAAAGGAGAGCCCAGTAACTTGACACGATTCGTTGGATTAACAAAGGCAGCACTTAAAGACATTAAAACAACTAACTAAAAACTAACAGAAAGAAAAATTAAAACAATATTCACAACTATGTCTATGATAAATGATCATCAACTAAAATTTCATGATCATAGCAGCCCTGGTCATACATATTGCTTTTGCCATGTGAAAGCTGGAAAGCTCCAAACTGCTTTTCAGGAACCAGAGGAAAAAATATCCAGCGTTCTATCTGTTCTAAACAAATATTTCTATCTTTATAATGAAGCATGAACATAAAACTGGAGCTCTCTTTCATACATAAAATAAAAAATCCTCAGTCATAGCTTGCTGTCCTTGACTTTGTGTAACTAAACCTATTTGTGTGCAAGCAAAGTTTCTGAGTAATCTCCGTAATCCACTTAAAGAGAACATTTGATCAAAGTAGAAAAAGATGGGCAAAAACAAACGCGCTCATCAAAACGAGCAGAGGTCAAATAGCTGTGCAGTGGACACGCATGTTACCAGGAGGATGTACTTTCAGTCCCTGCGGCGTCCATCTGACCAAACAAGAGGATTTCAGTCCAGACAGACAAGGAACTTCCCCTGGGGGCAGCCATGTTTCCCAGAGAGAGCGCAGTAAATAACAGTAGGACGTTCGGCATACTGCATGCCTGCAGATTTCACTTTTAGCTGTATAAACATTTCTTAAAGGCAGAGCTGCTTTAGAGTCATAAATGATGCAAAAGATAACGAATAATACAAACCAGGTTTTTAGCACAGGGTGTTGCCAGCAAACTGGAGAACTCAACTTATAAACAAGGAAAAATGAAATAAATCAACGCATGTTTTTATCATTTTCTTTTCGTTTTAAAGCATATGACATCAGAGGAGGAGCCAAAGGGTGACCACCTCAGGCTAAAGTCCCCATACAATCAACAGACACACTCCTGAAGCTAAAATTACATCCTAACCCTTATGTACAGTGGCTGACGGGGGCAAATGACGTGCATATACACAAACGAGCCGCATATACATACATGCGTTGCATAAATGGCCGACGAGGGCAAATGAAGTTCATACATACAAATGAGCTGCATGTACATGAATGCACTGCATAAACAGAAACACGCAGAATAAAGAAAACGCTGCATATCCAGTCACACAACGGAAGTGCCACAGGACTCTAGGGGCAGTTTTTAAGTGTTTAGCTTTTCGGTCACTGTGATTATATGGGTGCTGAAGTGGTGTTTTACTACCGTCTCCCTGTGTTCTCTCTGTTATTTATGTTTATCCATGGAGACGAGAGAATACATACCTCTTCATACAGCTTTTCCCTCAACTAACGCTACTTGTCTCGCTCACCGTTGGTGCCTCTCAGGCGAAAAGCTCACTACTGCCCCTAGAAGCCTGTGGCACTTCATATGCAGCATTTTCTTGTTGCAGTGCGTTTCTGTGTTTGCAGCGTTTTCTTTTAACAGCACATGTATATGCAGCTCGTTTGTGTATATGCACGTCATTCGCCCCAGTCGACCACTGTACTTATGGAATCAAATTGTAATATCAACAATTAAAAAACATAACTTGGAACAACAGTTGAGAGTGACATAAAAATGCTGTGAGTAATGACTTCAATCTTTTCACTACTTTATAAACCGTCTGACCCCATCACGCTATGATATTAATCACAGTAGAAGCTCAGAGTGCTACATTTTTAGCTCACAAAAAGGTATTCAGCTTCAAAATAACCAACGAACCAACAGCTTATTATCAACTATTAATTCAGGGTGTAGTTTTTGCTAATTGTAACACTGTCAATCTGCATTGAACAGTTTGGTGGAGTGTAAATACATGAAGAAATTACTGCAGGTTCAAAGGATAAAGACTGTTGTTTGCTGCAAGAACAGAGTATAAAACCTGGTGAGCTTCATTTGTGACTTGGGTATATAAATAAAACTGATTTGCATGATTGCTACTTAGGAAAAACAGCTGTGATTCTTTAACTCCAACCTCTTTTGAGAAATATTTAAAAGTTGTTTATATTGTCTAGCACTGAAAAGACTGAAAATACCTCTATTGCTGCTTAAACTCCGAAGTGTGTTTTCAGTGCTCGGCTTGAGAGAACAAATGGTTCTCAACTACGTAATCAGTAAATAACTTTAATAGAGACTTTTGGCAACAGTGCACTTAATGGTTCACATTGAATTAAACATAAAGTGTACAAAAGTCTGTTTATATATAACACAACAAACGGACAATCGACTGTTCGACAATACCAACTTTACTGTCTCTGTTTGTGTTGCATTTCCATTTCAGTGTGCACTTCATTACCGCCTCCATTTTCCATGACATCAACAGCATTTACACTATTTCACCCATAGGAACCAGCAGACTACCCGAGTGTTGACTGCTAACAAAACGTCAATGCTCGTGTTTTCTTGCCAACATAAGTCGCATTTTCCATGAATGGAGAATTACCGCTGTTGCTGTAAACAAAGCGAGGTGTGTAGGGTTTCAGATGTTACCACATCAAAGCCTGACTGCAGTTTTTTTTAGGAATGAACGACGGTTGTCCTCCCCTTTGACACAAATGCATTTTAGTGTCATGCAGTGGAGTTCCAGCAAGTAAAAAAAGAAGCAAACCGAGTAAAATATGACTATCAAATGACTATTTACACGTTATTTGAGTATCTGTTTGTTCAACCATTTAGAATATTTATTTTTAAATTATCTCAAGTGTGCATCTGGAGCAAACTGCAATGAGAGGAAACCATAAAGTTTATTGTTTAATATGACACTCAAGTATCAATTTATCATTTATGAACCTGCAGTAAATGAGTGAAAGACCCAAACAGACTTTGACAGTGTTGGCCAACCTTTGAGCCATGTTTTGTTCAAATACAGGCTGTAAAAAATGATCTTGTTTAATTTATTGTGGACCAGTAAGACTGAAAAGTGAATCTGTTTTAGAGATCAGGGACAAGTTTTGGCTTTTGAGAGAGAAACAACAATTTAAATAGTTTTTCCACAACCACTGGCTGCAAGGGAACATCTTCAATAAATACATTACAGTATTTATATCAAAAAAGAAGTAATATGAAAAACCACTTGTATAGCTGGGTATCTGTCACCTTTTCTCTTTAATATCTGTTCTGTGGTGCAGTTCTATGGTCATTTCAAAACTAGAGACCCTCTGAGATCTTACATAATAACAGGCAAGAACAAAAAGTATTTCTAGACAACATGAAGTCTTTAAATAAAGGTTTTTTTCGTTGTTAAATTCTCTTAGATGTTTCAGCATCACTGTGCAGAATGATGGACGTGTACGATTCAATACTGGATACATTTCACTTTGATTTTTAATTCTAAAAATCGACATCTTAGTGGTTGAACTAAAACAGAAACCGACTGATATCTAGGCGCTGCACTCACCAAACAGATGGGGTGCACTGAATCGCTCTGTGAGTCGGGTTTCATAAGAAGTTGTAACAGATAAACTCAGATTACGCTGCTGTTGTGCTTTGTGTTCTAAACAGCAAGCAACGTGATATCTGAATCACTGGCGTAACATCAATACCCATTCCTTCAGCAACTCTGGAAGCTTATTACAAAGCAGAGCAGAGTTCCCATGCAGCTGAATAACTGACTGTGCTCAAGAAACATCCACTAAAATCTGTAGAGTTTTGGTTTAATGTGCATCAGCGCAGTCAACAACCAGATGGGGTGTCTAATCTATTCTCTGACTGGATTTATGTCCCTAAAGAAAATCCCCCTCGTCGAATGACATGTGCACAATCCGGTTCTGGCATATTTTGGTCCTCTTGTCACATCATGTGCAAGCAGGCATGTGTAAAATTACGTCATTCACTAGAAATGACAGCGGCCTGCCTCATTATTGGATTTGACAGGATGCAAGGACGTTTTAAGCCTTTTTTCCACAACGGACTACTGTTACACAGAATCATCATCCTCTGTTTTCGCCAAAATGCCTGAATACTGCTGTCATCAGAGGACCCCTGTCTTTATCAGAATGCAAAAAAAAAAATCTGCTGTTATGAAACTTTTTGAGCTTGTGCCTCTTTGTGTATGAGCATATCAAAATGTGTCCTCTTCATGCTGTTTCTTCTTCAGCTTTTCTTAGTTGTTAATGATTTCACAACATTCACTGAAAATTTACTCTAAAAATTGTGAATTCATAAGGTCTGAAAATATCTAATTTAATTGGTCGTCTGACAGATATTGCATTTTAATTTGCAGTATTACATTTTAAAGTCAAGCTTTAGTTTAGTATTCGGCGTTTAACAGCTTGAAAACCCGTGATGCAGATGTGATCGGAAGTGTGACTGTTGCACAAGCGGGGTGGCATGAATTTGTAAAACTACTGACACAGCACTTTGAACTCGGGACCAGATGTGCTGCAAAATGTACAAGCTGTGGATATTAGATAATAAGACTAGTTCTATACCAGTGTGCCGCCTGAACCCTGTAGTACACACTGATCCATAGGCAGCATGAACAGTCACTGCTTGCATTAAATAAACTGAATCACATTATTAATCTCATTATTTAATAGCCGCACCTTGTATATCCTAAATTGCAGTCTTTGCAATTTGCTAAATGCATTGTTTTAAATTGATTAACTGTTCAGCCCTAAAACTCCACATGATCTCTGGACATCCAAAGCTTTTATGAACACTTAAAGAGCTTCAGTCTTACGCCAACTCTAAATTCAACTTGTCGAAATGCTGATATCAGCAAGAGCAGAACTTCCACTTTTAATTTTCCCATCTTAAATCACAGTCACCCAGTGTAACTTCTCTATTTCCTGCCTTTTCATTTCCCTTCAAGTTCCCCTCCAACTAGCCTCAGCTCTTTGTCCGTGCATCCACATATTGCAGCAGCCTGAGGGTACGTCGCACTTTACACTCTACAGGACAGAAAAAAAAGCTCCAACCAACCAAAAACACAGGCGCTAACACATATAGATGCAATGACACCCAACACAGATACACTTATGTCCACAGAAGCACAGGGACACACACACTTGCACGCCGTCCCCTCCAGACTCATATCAGCTCTGCTACAACTGCATCTGAGCAGCCATTACTTCCAATGAAAATTCACTCTGTCTGTCGAAACACACTTGTCACTCAGCAGGACATTCACGGCTATTTCTGGCCACTAAGTGGACTCAGCAACTTTGTCAGGGTCACGGGGAGTTACAGGGGCTTTTTTTTTTTTTCCTGGGAAAGAGAGCAGCCTTCAGCAAAGACGGACATGAAACCTAATCAGCCTTGACGTGGAGTCCATCAGAACTTACTGAGAGGTTTGAGGATGCTGTTGCTGGCCTCGTCGTTGTTTTCCGTGTCCGACTTGTCAGAGGCGTTCTCCGTCAGCCTCTCCTTTCTGTCCTTGTGGGCGGTTCTCCGACGGTGACGCCTCCGACGTCGGAAGCTCTTGGGGACGTGCACGCCGATGTATATGGTGTGGTGACCTGCAAACAACAAAAAAAGAAAAAGGAGATGAAATCAGATTCAGATGAGCAATAATTATTTTACACTTCTCAGCCAACTCACGAAGAATTACACTCACAATCAAAAACCCATGAAATGCAGCATTAGAGGTCCACCAATAAAAGGTCGATAGTGAATATTAGCAATCGAGGAGGCTGATAACTAATATAGGTTTGCTGTAAAAATCAAAATCTTGTTGTCAATATTTAGAAAAACCCAAACCTTAACCCAAGATTTTGATAAAATGTGAACTTTTCAACATTTATCTCTTATTGTGAATTGGTGCCGACATGCAACCAATGTGATAAACCGCAGAGTGGTGACTACAAATAGAGGGAGGTGACTGTATCAGACCCAAAGCATCACATTTTTTAAAATGTATTTCTTCTGCTGTAATCCGTTTTTAAGTAATAATGATCCCAATAATTGGAAACCTGACTGATAAATCAGTGGAGCATTAGCGTAAAACACTTTTAACCGTCCCTACAGTGCTGTAGAGTAACTGAAATCCAATCCTGCACATAACCCCGACCTAATCTTGACCACGTCTCAGCTCAGTTCAAGAGGGAACGTTCTCACATGGCCCACAACAGACCCGAGACAGCGTAGCAGAGCAGGGTAATGGAGGTTGCAGTACACTGTCAAAACAAATATTTGGACAGAAAAAGAAGTCGCACGTAGCAGCGAAGACGCCACGACTGTCTGCATGAACACGTCCCTGTTATACGTGTTGGCACAGTATCAACAGGGCACGCAGCCTTACATACAGTGTAGTCGTGCAGTTGAGGGTCAGTATAATGACAAGCAGACCACTGTTTGCTGATAACATGCCACTGGGATGGATGTGGATGTAATGCCAACACGCTGTATGTCTGCTGTCATAAGTGCCGGTCATCTGGATGGTATTTAGGTATCTGGTTCAGGGAAGTCATTCTTAACTTACTGGAATCTAATCCACACATACCTGGGTGTAACATTCTGTTTGTTTGGTTGCATGAATCACTGAACCAAACCACCAAAGAAACTTTCTTTTACAACAATATCAAATACTGCAGCTCTACTGACAGCCAGTGACTTAGTGAGATGCTGGCGAATTAATCACTATTACATATACTGATGGACTTAGAAGACATGGATTATGCAGAAGAAGTGGTTTGAGTAACGTCTTTGGACAACAACATTTTTTATGAAACTAAAACTAGTAACTCATGTGGTTCATTGTTACTGTCTCACCGATTTCAAGTCAACCAAAGCTTTTTGTTTTGGGGCGCTAATGGGATGGAAAAAGCTCAAACTGAGGTGTGAAAGAAACTCACAAATGAGTCACTTCAGTGCTCATTTTAAAATGCTGGCTGTGAACAAAAGCCACGAGGCAAAGAACCTTGGTGTCACCTTTGACTGTGACCTAACCTTTGAGTCCCAGGAGAGAAACCTCCTTTGAAATGCATTTGACCGGTTCATAAACATTTCCTGTGTGTGACCTTTCCTGTCTAAAGGAAGACACTTGAAAGACTATTTCTAGCAGACTTGACTAGTTTAAAGCTCAAGAAAACCTTCAGATGATCCAAAATGCAATCTTCTCATTGATACTAAACACAGAAGCAAATTTCATTTATTTTAAAATTCATTAATATTTTTGCTTTAAGTTTTTAAATCTCCAAATGGACCAGCTCCTGAACATTTATCTGGTTTGTTGGATAGGTTTGCCCCCATCTAGATCCTTCAGATCCTCGACCTCTGGTGTCTTAAATGTTCCCCAGAGTAGAACTGAGGTTGAGATGAGATATTCTGTTTTCTAGAACAGCTAAGTAGCTTCATATTTATCCCTAAAACATGTCTTTTTAGGTTTGCATTTATGTAGTTTTATGTTATTTACTGGTACAGGATCTATTTATTGTTTTATTGAGGACTTTCGTATTTTATTGTCTTGCATTTTATCATTATCAGCTTTATAGTGCGTTTCATTTTATTTTATTGATGGTACACACTTGGATTAGCTGTAACTCTGCTACACAAATAAAGTTAATATATTCACTTTTTAGCAAGTTTGCTAGTACACTGAGCAAAAACAAACTAATACAACAGTCCTGAGATAGATCTTTCATGAATGTTATGCTGTTCAGTGTTTTGTTGAAACTGTTTTAGAGAGAAGCTGGTTCAACGTTATGATCTTTTAGGAGTGGTATTGTTAAATTGCATTAGAATGAGAGATGTTTCTGTTATTTACAGTACATTTATTGAAAGAAACAGACAAAACACTTGGAACAGATCTCTGTATGATGCAACATAATTTAACATCATTAGCTGTGTGAATGAGACAATGTTCAGTCTGGATGTTAATCGATGAAAATTCAGAAAGTAAAAACCCCTGAACTTCCATGGCATCAGAAATCTTTGCTCTAGAACTAAATTTAGACTCTGTTTCCTCAAGTCAAAGTACAAACAAGGTTCCCAAGCTTTATAAATGAATTCTAGGCCACAGGAAGAGGAGTTCAAGTGGGCTAAACTGTGTGTGTGTGTGTGTGTGTGAGATTAACTGGTAACTAAATGTGTGGTCAATTGGATGATTGTGGATCAGTTTAATGCTCATTTCCTTCACATACAGTACTGGACTGGACTGTATGTTTCCCTCAAGAGCACAAAATAGCCTTATTTGTTTTTTTATGTTTCATATCAGGAATAGTAGGAACCAATAATTCCTTTCATTCCCTTTAATACCTTCATACTTCTCTGTTAAAGCAGAAAAAACTATGAAAAGCAACCGTTAAGGGCAAACATCAAACATGCTCCTGAAACAAAAGGCTTCATGCGATACGTGTCAAACGTCTCCTCGGTCGGGCAGAGCTGAGCCAAGCACTGCACATGACCCGACCAGGAAGTGGCTGAACCCCTCGACACAACAAACAATGATCTCTCTTGAAGCACAACAGCATTCATTATTCAGTCGTACCACAATGCCTTGTTTTTTTAGAGGTTCATCTAAATTCAGTGACACCGGCGGTTCAACATACCAAGCTAATGCTGAGCGCAAGAGAAGAAGGAAAAGATTTGAACTGTCCCAACTAATGTGAAGGGAAACGAGGGGGAATGTTTCACTGGGTCAAGCTTTCATTTGCTCTGTCTGCGGTTAATTTTTTTGTGTGGCTTTCTGATTTCTGAACAGATATTGATATGAATCAGACTGAAACACACGGTTTAATTTGCTAATAAACTGATATATGTTCCTTCAGTCTACCTGTCTGTTTTGGTGACTTTCCCTCTCACATGACACAAGATCAAGGACAAAGATAGAAACGCCTGTAAACAAATGACAAATAGTGAAGGAAAAAAAAGCGTGAGAGAAAGAAAGAGAGAGGGTGAAGAGTACAGACAGACAGAAACAGAGACAGAAAACAGACAACCAGCTGGAGACAGAACCAGCATCACCCACACCAGAGCTGCTGCCCACAAGGCTTTTGGTTCAACAAAGATGGCACCTCTCCCATGTTTATGTGATAACATGAAAACACAAGATCAATCGTACATGGTGCACAGCCCTGCTGCAATCCTCTGCCACAAAGGAACAACATACAAACACAATTCACTTACTCGAAGAAACAAAACTCCAAGTTCAGTCAAAGGACCAGATCGGGTTAAACTACAGACTGAATGAGTGAATTAGAAGCAAACGCTTCGTTCTTTTCATACATGATGTCCAAAGTGGTTGTACCTTAAGTCAGTGATTCTGTGCTGTATCGGTGCCCTTTTTTAAACATCATTTTAATGAAGAATTCCAACATTAATCAAAGAAAATGTTGTACATGTTAGTTTTAGTTTTTCTCCATTTCTGTAAAATAACGAAAGAAATTAAACTTTTATTTTTTTCTTTTCATATTTTTTGTCATTCTGTGTCATATTGCACACGTCTCTCTCTACTTCTAGTCATGGTTGTTCTGTTTAATAGCGCTACAGGACTTTATGTTACTGTAAAAAAATAAAAATAAATTAAAAAATTTACCAACAGTAAGTAAAAAAAAAAAAAAATCACAGAGCAGAAAAAAATGCCCACAAATTGCGCAAAGTTAAAGCCTTATTAAAGAAGAAGACCTTAAAATATTTACATTGTCATAAGATAAATCACAGAATGCTCTGAAGTTCTTTAGGACTCATAAGGATCCATGTGGCAGAACAGTTCGGTGACAGGGGAACGCTGCACGTCTGAAGGCCCTGAACGCCCACGCAGGTATTTTAAAGGTATTACAGCTTTGCTCGGGTTGCGGTTTAGTGGAGTTATGCTGGGATTTACACCAGGTAAGCAAAGAACGGCTGCTTTCTATGCGGCTGTGCTAGCGTGCTGCAATTTATGTGCCGGCAAGAGCAAAGAATTCCCTTCAATCTAATACAGGTGGAATATAAATGGCAGACGCAGCAGATAAAGCCTGTGTTGGTTACAATGCTGTTGCTACAAGCAAAATTTTGTTTACATGCTGAACAAGCCATAAATTCAAGTTGCCATTTTGAGCGCCAAATTAGAAACGCAGTGGAAAGTACACTTAGTTGGATAAAAGCAGCACTGTGCCAGAACACCAACAGGTGCAATAAAACTAACAGGAGAGTGATAAAGATGCCAGACGAGCTCAGTCTGCACACATCCACACAGAGCGGGTCTAATCAGCCAAAGGAAAACACCTGTGGATGTGTGACTGGTGTGCAGTGAGGGATTTAAATGCCTCACAAGTAAAAATGTACAAAAAAAAACAATGAATCAATGCTGGATTTGGGGGAAAATATGCTAAATTCCCTGATTAAAAAACAAACCACGAAGATTTCTGCAGTGATGCAATGATCTCAAACAATTAATAGCGTCAAACTTAAACAAATAAATCACATTCCAGTACATGTAACTTGCCTAATTTGGCATTTTTTAAATGATATATTTTGTTTTAATGGGTTTGTAAACACCTACCTGAACAAGCTTGTGCACTTATTTACACACAAATATGCTAATTACATTACTTTTTTCATTTGTTATTTACTTTGCTTGTTTTCTGCTCTTATTTTTTCTTGTTGTGTGAATTCATGACTCTTGTGTTGCCATATAACGCATACTGAGGCTAGATTTTTTCTATGAGTTTCTAAAGGATGCTTTTGTTGTTAAGCTTCTGTTGCTTATTGTACAACATGTTCAAAAATGTGTACAACTGCTGTGTCACTACTTAACAATTCTCAGAGTTGTATATGAAAAACTGGACAAATTTCCTCTCGGTTTTCATTTTGTTGCAAAGACACAAAGGTTGTAAAGCAATGCAAACTCTGGGTGACCAGGAGTATATAGGTCATATATGAAGGCCCAGGATTGAATTAGGTACTTTAATGATGGTTTGCTTATTAATAATGAAGTCAGCTAATGAATAATTTGGATTTGAAACACAACAAGTGGGGATGACGACAAGAGCCAGAGGCAGATGGCTGGACAATAACAATAAAAGAGAACAAAGACATTGACAGAAAGAGCTAATAAAGCGCACAGTTGCCATTAGAGCTGATAGATGAGCAATAAAGACGAGCGTGAAAACGTTTGCACAGGCTGAACAACGACAAGAAAGTAGGTAAGACAATGTGAGGAGAGTGATGGAGGAGGAGGACTAAAAAGTAGTCAAGTCAAGGAGCTGGAAAGGAAGATTTGCACACTGCCAGGGCAGCTTTGTGAAACAACTTCCTCTTCTTTTTTTTGGGTGGAAGAAGAACTTCTTTTGGAGCTGCCTGTAAGCGCGCACTGAATGAAATGAAATCCTTGTGTTTGCTGGGAGGTTTATTTAGCTCGCTAGATTTCTGAGGAGAGGCAACGCCACCGCCAGTTTCCCCAGTAACCGCGCCGCTGGGACCTGCCCAGAGCAGTGGGGAGGATGGCAACGCGCCACGCAGCACTGACAGCATACTAAACAACCTTAAAAAGATAGCGCTGAATTAGGAGAGACAGATGTTGATAGCTGGGTGTCTGTCAGAAGAAATGTTGCTGTTCTAAGTCACTCATGACTCAGCAGTCGGAAAGTAACTTAAAACTTTTAACTCTTATACAAACACTCGTCGGTTTAACTTCAGGTCGAGCCAGATGTGAGTGTTTTGATGCATGGGAGCTTCTCTAACGCAGAAAGATGACAAATGAAAGGAAAAACCAAGATTCTCCAAGTCTCTGAGCTCTGCCGGAGGGATGAAAACACTCTTCCAGAACAGATTCCCCCATTTGGTGTTTTGATGATGGAGGTGGAGAGTTTCTAACACCACTGTAAAAAAGAAATCTTCTACAGGTGTTTAACTTAGCACGCTGACAGTTCTTTGTCATCTTGCAGCACTGTCTAAAACATGGACTGGAGAGTATGGATAGAAGGATTTGTACTGCAAAAACTGCATGTTTATTGGTTCCTCTAGGTCTGTAATGTTTCAAAACGATCTTTGACATCTTAACCGCTTCGCTTTAGTCCCAGAAAATGTATAAAAATCTACAATTTCATACAGATGGGTGGCAAATTAAAGAAAAAAGTAAGTGTTGTAGTTAGATGTAGGGCCACCATGTGCTGCCGGAATTCTACTCCAGGGATGCAACACCTTTCTTCCAAAAGATGTTCCCTCATTTGGTGATTTAATGATGGTGCTGGAGCCTGCTGGCTAACATGTCAGTCCAAACTCACTTATAGGTGACTGGTGACTGTGAAGAACATAGGATATGATTCACAACTTGTTCATTAAACCATCCAGTGACCCCTCATCCCCTGTGGATGGGGCATTATCATCCCAGACAGCAGCCGTATACTTTCTGCACCTGTGCAAGGATCACTAGAATCCACTGTGGACATTCATGTGCAGCCCAAAATTTGTGACTACACGACAAGGGCAGCAGTGCACATGCTCGGCTTTAGTGTGCACGCACGGAAAGCATAGATAAAAAGTTTGCACATGTATAGAACAGAGTCGTGCAAGCGGAAGTACTGTAATACCAAGAACCACAAAAGTGTAATAATGACTATGCATCCGTGGTGTCCGCAGCTGTCCGTGTGCGCGTCCACCAGGAAGTATAATCAAGGCTTAGAGGGACAAGTGGGCCAAAGCCATGCCAGCAAAATGCCCCCTACAGCACAATATCAGAGCCACACGATCCCCTCACTGTAGGGGTCAAGAGTTCATGTTTTTCCTTTAATTTGCCCTTTAATTTGTAGCCAAAAGACAAAAGAGACTTGAGCTGCATAACTTAACTGTCTATCTTGAGCATTTGCACCGGGCTCCTCTTACAGAACTATCTTGTACGATGTGAGAAATGTTGAACCAGCTCATCTGTTTTTGTTCCTCTGATCATCCAGTCCGTCGGCTCTGACAAAACAGCAGGGAGGACACTGAGCTCAGTGAGCTCAACTCCAAAAAGAGTGTTGGCCAGCAGACAAGGACGCATGCAGGCACAGCTGAGACGCTGGTTACGCACAGGAAGTTACAGAGATCGAAGCCCACTGAGTTCAAACTGAGGTAACACCTGACGAAATGTTGACCTCTGGCATGAGGGTGCAAAATTAACTGTACCATTCATCACAGTCAACAAACCATGATTTTGTTTTAACAGCTATTCTATGCAGCCATTGTTTGAAATTCATGTTCTAGCAAAAACTAAATAGCAGATTTTTAATGCTTGTAATCCATCATCAGCTCCTTACTGCTGCGTGGTAATGCAGCTGGATTTGAAATCTGTGCTCTGAAGTGATAACAGAGCTTAAAAAAAAACTAATGTGTACATAGATGGATGACATACCTCGTGTCCAGTTCATTATCAGAAATAAATGAAGTGGCTGTATGTAATGGTACAGAAATGACAAATGAAAATATGTGAAACTCAACATCATGCATTCGAAAAACTATGGAAAAATGTAACATGCATGAACTCGGGCTGAACAAGTGATCCAAATATTACTGAAATCGCAATACGGTCAAATGCAATATTTAAATCCAAGGATGCAACTTTTTTTTTTTTTTTTTAAAAGGTAAAAACGTATCACAGCACATTTTAAATAAAGCAGTGGGATAACCCAGCTGAAGAATCACAGTCTTCATTCAACAAACTTGTTTGGTTCAGCCCACAGCAAAAAAAAAAATATCAATCATCATTCTTTGATTTTTTTACAGTAAAAAATATTAGAAAAATGGCTATTCACAACAAACTTGTGATCGATATGGCAGCTGTAACATCTGCCAAAATAATGGCGATGTATTTGTTTTTTTGCATATAGTTCAGGATTAACAACGGTTCTGATTTTCAATTTCGTTGGTGCACTGAATAGCCCATTAAACAAGCAATAATTAAACTTATTAACTATTTTTATAGCACAATTTTGCAGTTTAAATTCCATTTTTTTATTCCACAGAGAACGAATCTGGATTTTTTTTCTTACTTTGGCTTAGGTTTTATCCATTTTTACCAAAGACAAAACCTAGAACCAGCAACAAAGGGTTTTTGCTGGAACCATGTTGAGCACTTGCACCAAAGAACCAAAACAAAACATGAGCTTCTTGGACGTTAAAACAGGTTTCCTGCCAGACCCTTTAATCTGCTGGACTATAACCAAAAAAGACAAATGTCAGCACTGTGTTAACTTAATAATAATAATTGATCAGATTTATATAGCGCTTTTCCTCATCCTTAACCTCATCCCTGAGAAACAAGACACATCATGAGCAACAAGGAGGGACTGAGGTGTAATAAAACATGTAAATGGCGCCTGAATTAATTAGTCAGGTCAGAAATTAGGGAAACACAACATATTGAAAGAACAGTACGGGAAAGCTATTGAAAATTAGTTAAAATAACTGAAATACAGAACTATTTGTAGTAGCTAGGTTCTCTATAATGTTTTTAAAAAAAGCAACCTGGCACTTAAACAACATTCCCTGAGAGTATTATTACTGTTATGCAGACAGATTATATCTATAGAAGTTTTACTCTTAAATTATTAACCAGCACATGCTGAAGACATTTCAGTATAGCACAAGCTTTTCTTCGCTCTCTTTGTTGTCCTGTAGGTCTTTGTGGGGATTAGTGAGGTAAACACAGCATCACATGCACTGCGTTCTACATCATTCTCGTGCCAGCTCGCTAAATAGGTGAGCACCAGGGTGTACGTGCAGGATGTACGCAAATTTGGCAAGTCTTTAAAAGGCCCTTCCTGTCTTTCTCAATGAGTGCTCTGGCTTTGAGAAAACAATTCAGAATAACTCAATTGTTTAGGATTTTAAGCAAGTTTTAAAAAACCTGATTAGTGATTTATATTAGCTCACTGTTTAGACAAATTACTAAAAGCAGAAATTTAAAATGTTTTTGTTTGCATCGTCCTACAGTCTGTGTCACATTGAAGCTAAAATAGAAGTTTTTTTGCTCACATGCAGAGAAATTAAAGTGTAGTGTAACAGGTTAACTTACCCTCTACCTCCTCCTCATCGCAAATGTGCTTCAGTAAGGACGCCCCCCGGTCCAGCACCGCCTCATCCTCCATCCTGTAGTAGTAAAAGAGGAAGAAAGACTGCTCACACTTCTCCTCCAGCGACAGCGTGGAGCCATAGCGCTTCGGCTCGTTCACCTGCAGTAGGTTCGGACTGGGGCTCAGTCTGGTGCTGCTGGTGGCGCTCATCTCCACCCATTAAAAACTCATGGACAGACAACCTGTGTGACTACCCGCGAGACAGCGCCGTAAGATCTGATTTTCAGTGAATAAACTACCGTCACTGCGAGTATGTGTGTCGTCCTTGGGGAGGGCAAAGTGCGCAGCCGATACACCGGTATGGTGTAATGGCTTTAATCTGGCAGAGGGGGGTGAGGGAGAGGACAGGAAGTCTGCTAATTGAGTGTGATGGCCTGAGTGACTGGCGTTAGTCGGGCGCAAAACATGTCCGACTGACTGAGACTTGAACCCGTCAAAGTCTGGGTCTGGTTCCGTCTCGACTTCACTCTGCTGGACACTGAATCAAGGTGTTTTGTTTTACTACCGGGCGGACAAAAAAACCACATCAGAACAAGTGTCAGTTAATGTTGCGTCTAATCAGTCACACGCCCACACACACACACACACACACACACACACTACAAAGCCTCTCCATCTGGTTAGTAAAGCCTGCCAGCCCCCCTCTCCACCGCCCTCCACCTAAGAAACAAGTGGGGCATCACATGTCTGTCTACTCATCCGCCCTTACAGGATTACGCCGGCTTTACTTAAGTGACAACACACTGAAGCCCATAACAGGCCACCGTGTCGGAGACTCTGCCGCTCTCCAAGACGCTCCGCACACATTCATCCTCGCCTCAAACAGGCCGTACTGTTATCCCAACAAACACCGACGTGAAAACGGATTTAAAAAGTTTCATTCGAGCTAAAAAAGTCGTTTTATTTGTTGTGTTTTGAGGTGTTGGCATTACAGTATGTAGTCTCAGTCAGCTGAGCCCATGCAGAGTGAATGATGACAAGACAGAAACAAAACCTCTGTTGTCATAAAATTCATAATTTATCATTTAAGTCTCAATGCAAATTCTTTTTATTTGAAATCAATGACATCCCAGTCATCCGGGGACATACATTTAACAAGCACAGTAACAGCAGAACCCCTTAAGCGACAGGTTCTATTGGGATCACAGCCAGCATGATTTGTTTTGCAAAACACTGAACAATATTCTTTATTGTTTTGCCTGAATGAAAACCCTCAAAAATGTCTTTAAACTATTGATTGCTTAGCTGAACAACAGAAAATTAACTTGAGACGGATTTAATTATAATATTATGATTTGTTCCAATCATTTTTCAAGCAATTTTTTTTTTTAAATATACTTCTTTTTTACCAAATACAGGATAATTATAATGCGGTTTTGTTACTGTGTTCTGACATTATACAGACAAAACAACTGATCAGTAAAATAAGCAGCAGACCAGTTGATGATGAATACAGTTATCTTTTGCAGTTGGACTGGAACTAGCGATTATCGTCACTGTCAATTGATCTGATTATTATTTTCTTGAATTAATTGCTTGGTCTACAAAACGTCAGAAAAAGTCCAAGATGACAAATGTCTTATTTTGTCCACAACCCAAATACATTCAATTTACTGTCACAGAGGAGGAAAGAAACCATAAAAATATCCACATTTAAGAAGCTTAGACTTTAAAAATTACTTAAAGTAATTAATCAATTATCAAAATAGCTGCCAAGTAATTTAACAGTTGACAACTAATGGATTCATCACTGCGGCTCCACTTGCAGCTCTAACAGAAGCACTAAAGCTTAGTAGTGTTGACTGGAGAGTCTTTTATCCACTCACATATGAATAATTTTCTTAATGTTCTGTCTGAGGCGATCCTGTGCACCGAGGAGATGTTCTTTTTTTAATACTAATTCCATTAATACTCCTCCGGCAATTTAATCCATTCTAAGTCACAGTGGGTTGAGCAGCGTGAGCCGAGCGGGTCATAAGGGGCTCAGAGGTCAGAGGTCAGCGCCAGGACCGTCTTCTACCAGCTGCTCTGGATTTCAGTATGAAGGGACTCTGTGACAGGACGCTCTCCCTGAGTCATACTGAATAATCAACCTGTCATGTGTAAAAATATAATCGCTTTATCAGTGCGTTGTTCAGAAAAGTTGTCCAAACAGGGGATTCAGGTTTTTCACCAGCTAATCCTTGTGTGCAAAGCCACACTTTATTCAACATTTAGGAAGTAAAGAATAAGATTGTTAGCAGTATGAGCTGCTGAACACACAAATTATTCTAAAAAATATAGTTGTTAAACTTGTATGTCATTTATAAAAAAGTTTTTCCCTTCAACTAAGCTAATGTACCTACTTTTTTCCACGTTTTTTTATAAAGGTAAAATGCCACATTACAGATTCTAGGAGAAAGTTTGGGATTCAAATGAAATCATGTTTCAGCAGCTGGGTCTATTTAATTCTGTCACCCAAAAACAGTCAGATTTGGGGATGACTGATGACTGAAAAGCATCTGAACAAGAAACCAGAGTATCAAGCTTTAGCTCTGATGTGTAACTCTGTCTCAGGTCTTTTTTCTCAGGATTTCAGCAGCTTTCCTACTAATACCGGTTTCCTACTTCCTTCGTTGCCACCTATGGAACAACTGTGGACATAACAGGCCAAACGACACTCAGACTCAACTCCTCACAGCCCTCACATGTCGACTTTAAATCTAAAATAAGACATTAACATGATGCTATGGGCTTTCCTGGAGTTATTCTGTGGTTTTAAAACACTATCTTAACTTAGTTTGACCCCCACTTCTTATGCTTTATCTGCTTCTACTTCAGAAAGTAATTTCCTACATTTCCCAGGATTCTTTTCACCTCTAAATCAAAACACTCTACATGACAACACTTCTTTTGTCAAACTTTGTTTGTCCGCAGATGATCAAGTTTCCATGATCGGAATGCGTACCTTTCATCTAACTCTTCTTTTTTTCTTATAGCATATTAAATTTAGCCAAAACATTCAGACAGCAAATATCTAGAGAGCTCTTTCACTAGCAGAAAGAGAAAAAGTAATATTAGGGAGTTGGCAGAGATTCTGATTTAGGTTTTTGTGGTTTTGACATGGAACCAAAACCAATAAGCCTTCCTCTTTTAAGATTATGTTGTAATCAAGAAAAGGGAACATCATTCAGCAATTTAACAAACTCTTTACTAGATTTAAATTGCACAGTGAAAGATAAGCTACCATAAATGATTGATTGAGTGCTCTGCTTCATTTTTAATAATCCCTGTGCACAATAGCTCCAACACAAAGGCAGCGGGTTAAGCAATACAACTGCAAACACGGTGCAAGATCTTGTCTTTGGACACTTTTGGATAGTCAGCGTTTTTATGTAAAGGGCTGTCAACTCTGGAACAAACGGAAATCAAATTACTTGCACAAATAAAACCTTTCACAACCAAGGTTAAGGACTGCAAACGAGAGCTACAGCCATTTTAAGCTAATTGTAGTTGTTATTTTCCCCATTATGCATCACAATTGAAGTATTTTATGAGTATTTGTATTTGTATTTATCTGTATTAGAACTATGTTAAATTGTCCCTATAAAATGCAAATGAAATAAAACTGTGGATTCTGCATGGCTGCTGATTTCCGTTTACTGCAGACTGAGCAAACCTCTGCTGAAGGTGACATTTTCTGTTGCTATTTTTAAGCATCAGTTAAAACATAAAACAGCACAGAACCACATTCACAGGAACTGATTCGCTGTTGTGAACAAAGATAAGGCAAGTGAGGATCAGAGGAAAAGTCTGGTACCAGTCAAACTGCAGTAAGCAATCACCTTTACATCTTTTTAAATATAAGGTATGTGCTGCTTGTTTTTTTATTCCAAGTCATCTCACACGCCTTCATTATGTTTAAAAAACTGTTAACTATAATCAGGCAAAGCTGCATTTTGTTGTAAATGACACCAATTACAAAACCGACAGAATATCACTTTATTCCCTCTCATCCTTGACCTAAGTTGCTAAGAGTTTGCTTCTAACTTAGAAAACTGTTTTTGCCATCACCTCTGCATTTAATGTTCAGTTTTTCTATAACTGTGTTGTACCTGCACAGGAACAACTTTACAGTAACACTACAGCATTTGTTCAGTTACTAGCAACAGGAAGAATGAAAAATGAACCCACAAATGTGAATCACGTGACCGGCATCTGTGCATTTAACATCAAAGCATTTCAGGTTGGGATTTCCTTTACTCTATATTTTGAGCTCTGTCTGTATTAATGATCAATGGCTAAACTTTCCATCAACCTCATTACAAGCTGTAGAAGCAATCAGAAGCTGACAGATTGTTACTTTGCACTTGTATATTAGCAGCTATCTGTCGGTCACCTCGCAGATAACGTATCAGTCTCTCTCTGTCCTTGTTGGACCTACAATAATCTGCATGTAGCGTACACTCTCGAGCTGTTTGGAGAGGAGACGGTGTTCTCTGTGGCCAAACTGTTGGTCGCGAGTCCCAACCACGGAAACATCAAACAGCCTGAAGGCATCCAGACTGTGTTACGTATCTGCTGCAGTCATCACAAGAGATATGAGGAAAAAGAGGCCCAGGTCATCTAGTATTCTGTACTCCAATCAAGTTTGTAAAAGGCAAATCCCTCATGTAATGAAGGCGAAATGTCATCGGATATCATATTTCCCTGAAACTCAGAGGGTTTCTCAGCACAATAGCAAGATATCTGCAGCTTTTGTAAAGTGACAGCCTCACTGGGGTTTTGCATGAGTTTTAATTTCACTATTTTTCCCCTGGTAATTGTTACATAAAAAGCTTTAACCGTTTAGTCGAACTAGACAGGGTTGACCCCATCACATCATGATATCGAAAGATCCGAATTTCCACTATTCCAGTGACATTTTTTATCAACAACAATGAATTGCATTATGTTCCTGATTCCTGAAAACATTACAAGAGACTGCAAGAAAAAAACTCAGATGAATGAATTCATTCAAATACTTGCTGGGGACTTTCTTTTGTATCAGCAGAATGATAGCTTTCTGTAACCACAGAAACGTGAAATCACAATGATGCAACATGAGCTGGGCTACAGATCACCGCTACACTAAAAGAAATCCATGCAACAGTTTGGTCGTACTGCACAAGTGATTCAAAAGTAGCCCATTTTCCTCTAAGATGCAGGAGCGTATATTAATTTAGTAGTGTTTAGGGTCACTCTGCACAATTAAATCTAACAGAGGTTTGTTCTTCTCTGAGGCTAAAATCCTTGCAGAGCAATTACATGGCTGTTCCTGTGCTGATGCTTACACTTTAACATGTTCAAACTTCAAATGACCTTTAAGGAGCTTGTTAATGTCGAGCGTGGCAGTTTGGCTTTCCACATACAATTTGTAACTGACAGTAGATCAGATATACTGCTATACTCTTTGTATTAAGTTGACATGCAGAAAAGTTACAGCCCAACCAACTCCAGCACCGACTACAAGCCGGAAATTTCCCCTTTTTCGCCAGTTATGCAACACCTAGTCACTGGCAATACCCTTGTTATCAAAACACACCTAAATTACTCCTCATCGTGACCACCAGCAGCTGTTCATACACACAGATGAGCCACATTCAATTGATTTAAGGTAAAATAGCTGTGCACAGGGTGAAAAGCATTCCTGTAAAGCTTAATGAAGTCACTCACTTCTTCGTGCCACTCATGTCTTCAGGTTGGCTGTAATAAATCTCCTTACTGAAAGTGCTGAGCAGAGCGGATCACTGGAGAGACAGAGCGGCTGCTGATGTTTGACCTGACAAAGTAACACAAGGAGAGGTGACTTCTGTGCTCTGAAGTCGCACCAGACTTTGACAGAAAGGACAGTCTCTTGAGCTGCAAACTGAAACATTAAACATTTGATGGATGTTCCACACAGGTACAAAAAAAATGTGTGATTGATGAGATTTACAGTACAATGCAGAAAAATGCAGCACAAATTATGTAGACACTAACAATGGAAGAAGTGCAGTAATCCTGTGAGAATATTAGCTGACTTTGTTATACAGTGGACGGCTTTGACTCCAAATATGTAGAAGTTGAAGGAGTTTGAAAAAAAAATCAAACTTTAATTGGCCAAACCGAAAGGTTGATCAAAACAAAACGCACTCCTGCGTATTTACGCGCAACTCACTCTGTAACCGAGTGATCATTTAACTAGTTTAACAAAACCACGAAACCAGAATGACTCAAAGTGTAATTAAAACATGACAAAGTCGCCAAAATGTTGAAGTTACCTGTAACGTGCTGCATGGAACCACACAGATTTATTTTTATTTTTGGTCAAACACACGCACACAAGGCCTGAACAGTTTAAAGTGCCAACAGCTCCAAGGTGCAGCCAGCGTAAATGACTTACCGCTGTATTGTTGATCTTTGGCTCCGTGTGTGTTGTCACCCCTGCGGTGGCATGAAGGTAAAGAAGTCTACTTCCACCGCTCGGTGAAGTTTGTATGTGGCACTACGCGGCGGCTGCGCTCAGCATGCTGCCGCCTCTATCTGCTGGACCATCCTTCTGTCAACGCCACTCCTCCGGTGGGAGGTCAAACTGCTCCTCCGCTGCTCCGTCGCTCCTCTCCCCGCTTTATTTCACCAAAGTCATTGTGCAGCTCCGCCAGGACAGGGGTCAAAGCCTGACTGCACACACTTAGACTTTGCTGAAAACATGCACAAAAAGTAAGAATACTGGATTTCTGTAATGTTGAAATCAATCATTGAACCACATTAGATTGAAAAACAATAACATGCATTGAAATAAAAACAACAAATAATGCATGCAGGCATCTGCTCAACAATAATGAGACTTGAGAAACGTGTAGCTTTCAGGAATCAATTATTTATTTCTGCTCACACCTGTAAAAATGAACTCTTTTATATTTCT
This sequence comes from Stegastes partitus, assembly GCF_000690725.1. NCBI lineage: Eukaryota > Metazoa > Chordata > Actinopteri > Pomacentridae > Stegastes > Stegastes partitus. Next base: position 71,886 of record NW_007579247.1, read on the forward strand.
CGGTCATTGGCATTGCTGTCTTTTTATCACAAACTACTTCCTGCAGATAAAATACCTCTGGAATATTAATTATACTTCCAAAAAGGCATTGTTTTATTTTATGATATATATATATATGTATATCTGCAATGCATTCCTGGATTACAGCAGCTTCATAATGGGACGCTTGCAGGGACTTAATTCTCCTGTGGATCAGGTATACAGCGCCATCTGTTGGAAGAAACACTGCAGGATTAGATCAAATCAATTCAAAGTAATAATGGTGTCATTACTCAAACAACAATGAGAAATACTCTTTGCATCCTTAATAGTTCATGTGTCATCCAGTCTCACACCTAATGATGAATATTTCAAAAATTAATTATAGCTTTCTTTCTATAATCTTATTATTTATTGAGAGGTACGTAAGTCCAAGTGTGTCCTTCTGTGATGTCTACAATTTATTTTGGTGCCAGTCACTATTACACTTTGTCCTTTTGCTTTTTTTTTTATATATAGGATTACAAAGTCTGAAATTATGTCCAAGCCTTCTGACTTTCAATTAGCAGGATTTGAAGAGTTTATTACAAAGCTTCAGCAGCTCTTTCAAGGAATTAAAAAAAAAATGTTGGCAGTTTATTGCCTGCTTTGGTGGAATCTCTTAGGACTGGATTTAAGTGGACTTAATCCCCGTAAAATGTTTTATAAACTCAATTTTTGGGAGATGACTGCAGCGTCTTTCAGGAACCTGTCACTATTTATTACAAAATGGTTTGATAAGACCACTCAGGAAAACTCTGGTCTCTCAGGCAAGTCAAGCTGCTGTAAAACAGTAAAAGGCACCAGATGTACAGCAGACAGTTCCAGGTTTCAACATGTATATAGGCTCGCCTGCCACAGTAAAGGACAGTAAAGATTAGCGAATGGTTATAAAGGTTTACCTATATATGTGTGACCAATCAGAGGGTAAATCTTCCCGCTCTTTCTTGCTCGTCAGTGAATCAAACACTGGCAGGGAAAAGTTGAACGTTTACTTTCTTTGAAAAGAAGAAAAACATCATTTAAACCTTGTCTCTCCTGTGACGGTCTGAGCGTAATGACTTGACGTAGGCAGTTAATGTTTTGCCTCAGCTGCTTAAATGGACATTACTGTAAAAATATACCTGTTATTCTCCACCAGCTTATTATTGCAGCTTTTTATATGGTTTATATGCTCATAATGGTGTCGCACAAACTTTAGTTGATGATTAAATGGCAACTAAATCTGCAGCAATGTTAGCAATGCTATAACCTCTGTAAGCTAACTAAGCTTCTATAGCTAAACATTTTTTTAAAAATGACTTTCCTGACTTAAGTAACTGAAATAAACTTACCTCACCTTGTTTTACACAAGAATGATCCAAACAGCTAAAAAATGTTTTTAAAAAATAAATAAATAAATAAATGCAATACTGGAGTACTTACATGACGTTCCCTTTAAAGCCACAAGCTGCGTTCGCGAGGGCAGACACATGGGAAATAACATTAACCTCTGGCTTACTAACACAATAGATTTACGTAATTTTATATTAAGTCTGTACTTTTGTGTGTCTCTGCTCCACTTGGTAGCAGTCTCCAACAAAAACGCAAAATATGGAAGCAACACATAAGTTACTTTTGCTATTTGTTGGTGTTAGCACCGTGGCTAAAACCGCCTCGGGCCTCTTCTGATTAACAAGTGTTCCGTGAATGCAGCATGATACTTTTCTTTTTATGGCGGCAACTAGGAAACAAAAAAATAGGTTTAAGTAAAATATGCCAGAAAATGAAACAAAGGTTATCTGAAATGTTTGCATAAATGTCATGACCATTACATGTGTTCTGAAAAAGAACTCGACCTAACAGATAGCTGCTAGCATGTTAGCCTTAGCAGTTAGCTACCTTGGCTAGGCTATCATCCTGTTGAAGCTGCACAGGTAAGTCCAAAATTGCTCATACTTAAAGTTTATGAGAAATTTTGATTTATAAAGAATTTTTCCCTGACCAGTAGGCTTTTTATGGCTGAAAATGATCTCAGCCACTGGAAAATGACAGTAAGGTTTTATGTTCCAGACGCTTGTTTTATTTACCATAACAATAATCCCTTCTTATATTTGCTAGCAGTCCTTATGCATGCACCAGGGTTTTGTTCCACTCCTCGTTTGTTTTCAGCCTTTTGAGATTGAAGCCTACCTTGTTTCCACTCTCCTAAATGTTCAGATTGTTTTCTGATATCCATTTTTCGACTACTTTGGCTGCATGCATCTTGTTTGAAGGTTTAATGCTGCATGAGGCCATGTTCTTCTGCAGACTGATGTTTTCCTTCTTTAGTTCTATTTTCACATGGTGCACTTCATTTTAGCGTGGTCGCCTGGCCCATTGGTTGAAAGGCACTCCCAAGTCATTATATTCCCACCATCATGCTGGACCCATTTCTTCTGAATGTTTCTCTTTTCTGTCACCAAGTGAACCACGTCCTTGTATCCAGATAACTATATTTTCTTTTCATCTGACCGCAGAACTGATGAACAAAAGATTTTTTCTTTGTCCAGATATACTTTTGCAAAGGCTCTGTTTCTGTGGTTGTATGGGAGAGATGGGGTACTCTCTGGTCTACTTGAAGATCTGCCTTAAGAGGTTCCTACCAGAACTGCTCAGATTATTCAGGATGGTCTTGGTCCTTGGATTCTTCTTCACCTCCATCCCCTTTGGCTTCCTACCAAACCCTTTGGGATTTTTCACAGTGTGGAACTCCTTGTGCTTTTTGATGTTGCTGTTCACTGTGGCCACTGGACCTTAAAAACTGTGAAACACTTGGTTTTATTGCCTTTCCCTTGTCTTGTGAGCAGCCACAATACCGCAACCTTGCCTCAGGGATGGACTCTAACAGCAGCTCGCTAAGCTCTTTGGTTTTAGCCGCCACTTGTAATTGGCTCGTAGCTGAGTGGAGACCTATAACATCAGCTGTTCTCCGTTTAAAGTGTATTAGAATGCTTTAGAACATGGTAGAAATTACCAAAATGGTATAAAAGGTGCATTTTCTTTAAAAAAATTTGACAGTTTAAAGGGGTATGATTCATATTGGACATGGCCTTTTTCAGTCAAAGGAAAAGGAAAACACACAAAACATTAAAATTCATCCCTTACACCTCTAACACGATGTATTACCCTGGTTTGTCCCCTGTTTATGTCATTTCCAGCCACAAGAGAACTACAAGTCCAATAAAAAGACTACAAAAAAGTGTTTGGTATGGGTATGAATAATTTCAGCCTTGTCTGTCTGCTGCTGCTTGATAGGGGCTAATGAGGCTGGACAATCTGTAAATGAGGCGTAAAATCAAAACAAAGAGCTAAATAGAGACCAAGAAGCTGCATCATGAACAGCCTCTTGTACATTACACAGTAATCTGCCAACACATTTAGCAAATAAAATTGTGGTTTGTCTCAAATCCTTTATTTTTTTTGCATGGCAGCACAATCATAGTTCAGTGCGTTAAACTGCAATTCGGCTTTTGGGGGAATCTGATGATATTGGTTTCTTACATATCATCCAGTGTAGCTTTATAAATGTTTAACTTGTCATTAAGAAGATTTTCAAAATCAGACAAGCAGACGTGGATACCATTAGTGTTCTATTTGTCAAAGGCAGAGAGGCTGTCGTTGGTGTCATGGAACACTGAGTCTCAACATGCTCTCACTGTCTGGCCTATTTTACTTGACTGGCAATTCTTCACCCTTTTTTTTTTTTTTTTAACATCTGCACACTGTTGGTTAGTGTGTAGTCCCCTGGATTATACACACTAACAAGAAAGTAATGTTTAACTTGGAAATCCAGTTTAAACATTACTTGGGGATGTTCCAGACGTCGACTGAGACACACTCTGATCCCTGATGCGTTCTGGAACGCTGCCAAAGCAAAGTCAGTGGAGGGATTTCTGATGTTGACTTGATTTTGTCATCTGAACTTCAGGAGGCTGATTTATTATCTGGTATATACCATCAATAATTTTACATTTATACCTCAAAAGCTACAAGCAGTGTTTGAGACATTTGGACAAATAGTTTCTTATGGATAAAGCTGGTTTGTGTATCTAAAATAAATACCCAGATTACAGTATTATCTCAATGTAGAGCTTCCTATTAAGCTGACAGTCTTTAAGCAAAGATCCCTGATTTCTTCTGTCTGACTGATTATATTCATGATAAAGAGTAAATGTGTATTCGTTATCTTTTATATTACATCTTGTTTCACTGCTGCAGCTGTGTTTTTGGGTTTTATAACTCGGCATCTTCACATGCTTGAGAAATCTTCAGTCAAAAGGCGGCAATTTTAAGTTGTGTTTTGTTACACAAGGCCTCTATTGTCACAGTTTGTATGAGCAGCATGTGTGCAGATGAAGTGAATTCCATATATTTGACCATTCTGTAAAGGTATAGTCTTAACTTTCCTAAATCAGAGGGAAGAGACCGTTTGTCTGGTGTTTTTACCAAAGCCACTAACTTTTTCCACAAGTGGAAATTTGTTCTCAAAACAATGTTTTATGTTTTTATTCATAACACAAAATATTGTTAAGGCTAACATCAGAACAACATATCTGAGACAGGTTAGAGCGAAAACGGGATCATCCCTCATACATGAGTGTATAATGCAAAACAGCTGCTGTTTTACACATTTACAACCTCAAGCATGTCAGCATTTCCATGCCTTCCCCCATGTATGACCAGTTTATCTGTAGGGGGAAAAAAAGACAGTGAGTAAAGTGGAGGCATCTCGTGGACGTCTCTATTTCACCGTTCCCCAGCTTTATGTCAAATTACACTTCAGAAACACAAAGCACATTAGGTATTTCACTTGATTTTCCCTTTCATGGGGGCTTTGGGAGTGATTTGCATCGGTTTATTGATGCTTTGTAGTTTGAAAGTGTTCTGCAGAAGGTGACTGTCTGATGCTGCTGGTGTTACTTTGGAGATTTAGTTTGTGCCAGCTCAGGCCTTTGAAGTGAAATTCCTCAGGAATGTAGATCCAGCTCCTGTTTCTTCTTCAAACTGCAGCAAGTGAAATTGTATGAAATTTCCCTGTGAAGCAGAGCATTTACCAGCTGGTAATTGAGATTCCACAGGGATCATATTAAATGAGAAATATTGATGTACTGGAGAATAAATACTTAAAACCAACACAGAATACCCAGGAGTCGTACTGCATTATAGTCGAATATATTTTAAATCGTCATCTTGTGCTTGAATCTGTGAAAAGGCACAAAAGATGCATAAAAATTCAACAGAATTCAAGAAAGTAAGTGTTTGATCCTCAAAACTTTAAATAAATAAATAAAGATACAAATCTTTATTTTTTTCAGTCGTAGTTTGTTCCTTTAGAATGCTTGATTCTTAAATAACACCATTTTGCTGTGTTTAAATAAGCAAAGACATGATTATTTACGGACGTTGGCTGTTTTCTGAAAGGACTTTATGTTTATTAAGGACATAAAAAATGCAAAATCTATTTTTTTTAAACAATTGCATTATTGATTTTTCCTGTTTTGTTAAATTACAGATAATATCTAGTAAAAATCAAAGAAAAGTTAACGATAAAAAAAACAAGCAAACATGCAGAATTATATCTAATTATTGCATCAAAAATCAGTAATTTCGTAATTAGTGCTTTCATAATGTGTGACCATAAAAGTACAGTTACTATATTTGAATCAGTTTAAAATTATCAGTATTTTACAGATTTTTTTTTGTTGTTGTTGTATTCACTGTTTTTAGCTTTTTAAATGTCACAGTGTTCTACCATTTTCTACTGTATTTTTCTGGCACCATTGCCAGATTTTCTTCCAGCCCCCTGCTTAATCCTCACTAGGATCGCGGGGGGCTGGAGTCTATCGCAAGACAAAGGCAGGGGACACACTGGACAGGTCACCAGTCTATCACAGGGCTACACTTAGAGACAGACAACCAAGCACGCTCACATTCACACCTACGGACAATTTAGAATCACCAATAAACCTCAGTATGCTTTTGGACTGAGGGAGGAAGACGGAGAACCCGGAGAGAACCCACACTGCACGGGGAGAACATTGAGACTCCACACAGAAAGATCCTGGTGTCCTCACCGGGACGCAAACCGGCAACCTTCTTGCTGCGAGGCCACAGTGCTAACCACTGAGTCACCTTGTAGCCCTTCAATTAATTTTAACTGAAATGAAATCTGCAGACATTTGACAAGAACTAACTGACATCCTGAACATCGTCTCAGACTAAATGTTTTCTAGTGTCTGCTTTTTCCAGTTGACACAAACAACTCCAACCTGAAATGAGATATTTAGAAGACAAAAGCTACAATTTTTAAACATTTTAGAAATTCTACGCCATAAAAATATAAATAACCATCAATTAACCCTGAAATAAAACTAAACAAGAGGCCAGAAGCGTGAAGCAAAAGGAAACAAATTAATTCTGAGTAAACCAAGGACATAAACAGATCTGACAAGACAAGAGCTGAATTAATGTCCACAGGTGGTGGAAACACTCCAGTTTAGAGGAATTCACATCATGTATAGTATATTTTGTGTTATGAATCAGAATTTCATATCTTAAAATCTCGATACTGTTTGACAGGAACTCTGACCACGGCATTGTGCTGATATTGTGTAACTAAACATTGTATACAACACTCTGTTGGTCGTGCAGTGAAGGAGGTCTGCAGTGTGTGTTAACTGTCGGCCAGATGTTCTCGTACAGCTGTGAGGTTTCACTGTGAGTTATGTAGCGGAGCCCTGTGAGGGAAACAGAAAATCCTCTTCTGAGCCTCCTGCAGTGACCTGATGCTCTTTTCAGCCTCAAACTGGGAAGACTTCACACAACATAGGTAACGCTCATTTTCAAGCTTTATATTTCACAAATATTTGCTTTTAAAGCCTAATAATGGCAGTTTGTGCTGATAAAACCTGCTCAGTTACATATTTGTGTTTCTGTGTTATATATTTGTGCTGGATGTTGACTGATATTGAATATTTTTATAAATATTAGTATATATTTTTTAGCAGATTAAGAATTGAATAGATTTTAAAATGTAAAACTTTGACTCTGATGCAGCCGCCTCCATCTGTACACTGTAAAATGTGAAAAGTTGATCTTACTTAAACGAATCTATGAAACTGGTTGCGCTCAAAAAAGGTAAGTAAATATAACCATTAGTCTTAAATACAGTTTACTTCATATCTACTTGTAAAGTTCACTTAAAATTTAGTTGTATTTACTTAATTTTGTGAACTTAAAAATAGCGTAATAGTGAATTTGATCTTTCCAAGTGTTAGAAACTTAAATAATAATAAGAATTGATGAGATTTATATAGCACTTTTCTAGACACTCAAAGTGGCTTTACACTGTCAGTTATTCATTCACACATTCATCCTGGTGGTGGTAGCTACAATTGGAGCCACAGCTGCCCTGGGGCATACTACCATTCTGCCCCTTCGACCACCACCCCAAACAACCCATTCATCCACATTCACATCAACGTGGGTGAAGTGTCTTGCCCAAGGACTCAACGACCATGACACAGGTTACAGGGCGGAATAGAACCACCAACCTTCCGATCATTGACCGACCCGCTTTACCACCTGAGCCACAGCCGCCCCGTAAAGTTTCTGGAAACTTCTCCTGCACGTCTCTCCTGCACATGTGCACTGCTGAGCTCTGTGTTCAGTCCAGGACCAGAACGTTTCAAGTCCAGTTTACTCAAGTATACTTAGATTTATAACTCCATAAGGAAAAATGAGGACATACTCAGTCCATGAGTTAAATGAACAGGACAATGAGAAATAAGAAAAGTACACCAATGTGATTCAAGTAAGCATAGCTATTACCTTTTAGAGTGTAGTTGCCACCCTGTGGTGTTGAGCAATGTCACACTTTAACACCATCTGACTGGTTACACGTTAAGCAATGACCTGCTATGAACACCAATGAATAAATAATGAAAAAACATTAACAAAGTATACATGTACAATGACATTTCAATTAAGTTTTGTGTTGGAGTTTGTGTGATTCTACATTTGACACCAAAATATATATATATTTTTTTATCAGTTATCAGTTTCCTTTAGTGCTGCAGAGGCCCAGAACAAAACACACCAGGTAACCCCTAGTTTTTACTATTTATTTCACATGAACTGTCTAAATGATGTGCTAATAGGTTCACTTATTAGTTTACTGTCTGGCAGTTAACCAGGCAACACTATAAATGATGTTGATGGTGATTACATTGTNTTTTTTTTGTCCCTCTTCTTTTTTAGATCCCAAGGATCCCATTGCAATCGAAAGGCTTAACTTGATGAACATGGCCAAACTGAGCATCAAGGGCCTGATCGAGTCTGCTCTGAACCTCGGACGCACTCTCGACTCCGACTATGCACCTCTTCAGCAGTTCTTTGTCGTCATGGAGCACTGTCTGAAACACGGATTGAAAAGTACGTATGGCTCAAATGTTCTGTCATAGTTGCACGTTAACTGACTCTTATGAAGTCTGTAGTGTTTGACAGTGAAATCTGAGATCTTGACGCTTCAATTTAATCAGAGAAAACACGTGAAATTGAAAGTTTACCAACAAATTAAAGGAAAAAGCAGCATAAAGATTCTTAGTAAGGTGTTAAAACGACTTTGTATTAATTTGTGTAACAAGTGAACCCAAACTGTGCCAACAAAATGCCCCCCCAAAGCAAAACAGAACCACCAGCCCAGCTCACTAAAGGGGACATCCGTCACATTCAAAACAATCAAATAGATTTATGAGGGATTAAAGCTGTGAGGCTGGCGTGTTCCTCGAAATGGAAATGCATCAACGAACGCTGTGTGTCAATCATCAGCTAAGAAGACCTTCCTGGGGCAGAACAAGTCGTTCTGGGGGGCGTTGGAGCTGGTGGAGAAGCTGACGCCTGAGGCAGGGGAGATCACTGCCAGTGTAAAAGACCTGCCAGGCCTCAAGTGAGTCACTTCATCATCTTCTTAAGTCATTAAGACTTAACATTTTATTGATGTTATTGATCCTTTTCACTGAATTTGAGCAGCAAACGATGCCAAGACGCGTTCCTCCAAAAGTTAACGCTGGCTGCAGTTTGGGGCTCCGTTGCAAGTTGTTGTTGGCGGTGTATCTACTTTTATGTGCAGTTTGAATGATTGCTTTAGGTAAAGTTGGAAGTGGAAAAAATAACTTTCTAAATGTTCCAAAAGGTTTTTATGCTTTGTTGAAGTGGTTTTCTGACTTTTTCAAAAACAAAAAAAAAAGAGGATGGAAACACATTTTCTCAATAAGTTCTGATGTAATCAACATTTACATTGTCTCCGGTCAGCGTGAGAAATGTCGGCTACCAGCTGACATGAAACAATAATTACAACTGTCAAGACTGAAAACCTTTTTAGCAGTTTGCAAACAACCGGTTGTGCTTCCAGCTTCTTCTACTCTGTTTATTACAGCCGTGTAGCATTTACTGCCACCTTCTGGTGACACTACGCAGCGGAGTTTGTTCCCCCCAAAGCAGTTAATAGAAACAAGAATAATTCACATGTTGTTTTTTGCATTTGCACAAGTTTACATCAACTTCTCTTGAGCGTATGAAAACACATCTGCCGTTTCGTAAAAAAAAAAAAAAAAAAGTTAGTTGTTGTCGTTTTATGCGCCGTTCCCAAAAGTTAAATCTGACTTTTCCTGTGTTTGATGCCAGAACTCCTCTGGGAAGAGGTCGCGCCTGGTTACGACTGGCCTTGATGCAGAAGAAGCTCTCTGACTATATGAAGACCATCATCAACAGAAAGGACCTGCTCAGGTGTGCTTGTGTCCCGCTGTGCTGAGCATCGCTGCCATTTACAGTGAATTCTGGGGCTGGAGTCAACCAACGAACATCTGGGTCCACTGAAATTACACACACCTACTTTTCAATCAATTTTCAGCCCCAAAAAATCTGCTTGTTGAACTAGATTAACTATATGGACCACAGTGACTCTACCTGCAGCCTTATTGGCTGAAATGAATTCTTAATTAACACAAAAGGCTAATATTTGCAGCATAATGAATCACCTGAACCTGCTAATTTTATACTGAAATGATGATGACAGACTTAAACCAGATCAGCGGTGGTTTCTTAAAATACAACTAAATCAACTTGTAATCGGGTTCAGAAAACAATGGATTAATCCTGGAAGCACTTTCCTTCTTATATGAGAGTAAAACCAATTATTGTCCCATCTATGAGAGTTTTGTTGGATTTGATCATATCAACCAAACAGTAAACTAAATCAAAACTTTCTGTAGTGAATTCTACGAGCCGAACGCGTTGATGATGGAGGAGGAGGGCGCCGTCATCGCCGGGCTGCTCGTCGGGCTAAATGTCATCGATGCCAATCTGTGTATGAAGGGAGAAGATCTGGACTCGCAGGTTAGTCTGCTTTCACTTAAAACACCAAAATCAATTCAATTAAATTTTATTTGTATAGCGCATATGTACAACANTAAATAATGAAAAAACATTAACAAAGTATACATGTACAATGACATTTCAATTAAGTTTTGTGTTGGAGTTTGTGTGATTCTACATTTGACACCAAAATATATATATATTTTTTTATCAGTTATCAGTTTCCTTTAGTGCTGCAGAGGCCCAGAACAAAACACACCAGGTAACCCCTAGTTTTTACTATTTATTTCACATGAACTGTCTAAATGATGTGCTAATAGGTTCACTTATTAGTTTACTGTCTGGCAGTTAACCAGGCAACACTATAAATGATGTTGATGGTGATTACATTGTGTGGTTCCTCAGCCAGAGTCTACAGTCATGTTAGCGACTGTCAGGCTGCACATTCTCATAATGACAACCCTAAGATGCTGGTGTAATGTTTACCATGTTCACCATGTTAGTTTAGTGTGGTCGCGTGGCAACGTTTGCCAAGTACGACTAAACACACAGAACAGACTAGACTGGTGAAAATATCATTAATGACTGTTTCATTGAATGATGGTTGAAGTTATTAGAACTCATTCTAAGACGAGCCTGAACGCCACAATGTCATGGCAACCAGTTCAAAAGTAGTTGAGAAGTTTTGACAAATGTCAGGTTCTTGATGGCTATAAAAAAAAAATGTGTTCATCAACACACCGTGAATATCTGCATCAAATTTCATGTCAATACATTCAATAGTTGAGTTATTTCCTTAAATGTCAACCTGCTGAAGGTGCTTAAAGAAACTTTAGAAGAAAATCAAACACAGTAGTCTAGTCATAAATGTCTGCTCGGAATTACACAGAAATCTGTTCAGTTGTTGGGACATTTCAGTTTCCTTCAAGGTGGTTTTATGTGACAATAAAAGACAAGGAAGACTGAGCTTCATGTCGAAGCACAAGCTGTTGGTATTTGTTTCGAGTCCCTGTTGGAGTTTTCAAGCTGGTGTATCCCTTCAGGTACATTCTTCCTCTCAAATAAATATGTACTTTTATGTTATTACTCTAAAAATATGACATAACAGACTGTGTTTCATTTTCTGGGCTTTATTGCCAAGCCCAGGAGGGTCTATTCATTCACTTAAAATGAAAGTACAAAACTTTTAGCAACTTGTCTTATAATGAAAACTAAATAAAAGTTACTCCCTTTAAGATCTGGAAACACACTTCAAACATTTCAATGGGAAACTAACATTTGTGACCTATAATTTGAATTAAAGTTTGTGGTATTCAAGAAAAAGGAAATCATATTTTACAGTTCCTTCCAATATGTTAGTCCTTTATCACCTCCTTTTGTCCATTGTCGGCATTACATGTGCAGCAGCCCTTCCTGTCTTTATTTGAATACTCATTTGAGAAAAAAATTGTCTCAATTGCAACCATGTTTTATATCCTCACATTAACAAAATACCAACAACCTTAGTCACACTGAAGCCTCACTGAATCCTGTATGTACATGAATGACCTTAAGTAATTCTACAAAAATATTTTAAAATGACATGGTAGGAATTTATGCCTTCGCCCTAAGTCAGCTGGGATAGGCTCCAGCCCCCCCGCGACCCTAGTGAGGATTAAGCGGTGTATAGATAATGGATGGATGGATGGATGGATGGATGGATGGTAGGAATTTATTAAACTGTACCCTAAATCTCAAAAGATTCTGCAAGATGCTGTTATATTTATTCTGATAATATTTTCCCTGTATGGATAATTTAATTAGGCTCTTTGTAGCAAGGTGTGTATTCCAGGTTGTTATTTTACAGATTGTCCCTGTTTTGTTAAATGACTGATAATATTTAGTAAAATGACAAAAAAAACAACAATATTAATTTACATGTTGATTGAATTTTTTTTAAAATAGTAAGTAGTTAACAATGTGTCACTATATAATTCTACGGTATTATTGTATTAAAACTTCCCAAAAATATTGGTACCCTTCAAGTATTTGAAGTTATTTTCACTATTTATACAGGTTTTTAACTTTGCAATATCCAATTTGATTTGTAATGTATTTCTTCTGGTATTATTACTGGCTATCACTGAAATGTGTTATCTAAATAGATGCTTTAGTTGCCTGTCAGTGTTTTGTATTCATAAAATGTATTTTATTTCCATATTTTCCAGCAAAATGATCTGTCTCTAAATATCTGTGAGTGTCCTATTAACACAGAAAGACACAAGTAGTGCATCAGAGAGTCTGAGAGACAAGAGAGGCACAAGTGCTCCGGGAATTCCATTTGTGTCGCAATGAATCATGGGAGCATAAAGAGGCCCAGTCATGAATCTGCGACCAGCGTCTCCTCTCCGCAATGTGAACGGTCTCTGGTCATGTGAACGGATCGCTGACACAGCGTGGAAACTCTCGCGAATTTAGCACCAGGTTTCACCAAAATGCTGGTACGCGGCTGTTTCCGGGTCAGGAGGAGGCTGCGGAGGACGGGATCGAAGGCGGAGTGATCACCGGGTAGATTTAGGAGTAAACCGACTCACCAGCCCGTCGACTGTTTTGCTAACCGCAGCGGTGCAGGAGTTAGCCGCACCTAGCTAGCTAGCTGACCGCTGACTGACAGCCCACCCGCCGGTCACATGAAGAAAATCTGACCGGAGGGAGGATGGCGGAGCGGGATACGCCGCCGGGAGATCTGCCTCTTCAGTCAGAGGTCTGTGAAAGTTCTGGGAGGCAGAATTCCTCCGATGAAAACGGGCACGCCGACAGTCCGGATGAGACTCTGTCCCCGACCTCGGTGATTTACTTCAAGGAGGCGTTGAACTCGTCCAGCCTGAGGTTCGGGAAGACTGGCTCTCTGTCACCAACCCCGCTTCGACAGTATGACTTCAAGATCGAAAGGATCGATTCGAGGCGTAGAAGTGAGTGTAACCCAAGTTTTTAAACTCCAGTTTGTCCATCCAGCTATTATCAGCGCCTTATTTACTGAGACTGTCAACTGTTAGCTTCAGTTTGCGCTGCTAGCGGTGTTAGCTAACTTTGGACTGTCCCGAAACAAACAACTCCCAACCTGAAACCACCAGCTATCTTCAAGACAAGCCACCGGTGTTTATTTAGCATACTTAGAACAACAGCAGTACCTATGACTTTAAAAATGAAGGCTTAGAACAAACAGTATTATTATTTGCTGTGTCAGTAATTCAAATATCACGGTTCAGACCAAACCAGAGGTGTCATTAGGATCCTGACTCTTTGCGGTCTCAGCCCAACCCAGCAGTCTGTTGATTTAAACCTCACATTATTTTCAAGTGATTTCATACTAAAATGAATGTAAAATATAAGACACGGTCCTCTCGGCGAAATAAGGTCATCCTACCTTCATTCTTTATATTCCATATTAACACTGCAGTGAAGGCAGGGTGGCTAGTCTTATCTGTCATGATTAAAAGCCATTATCATGACTGGAAAATACTTGTTTTCTTGATTCTTATTCAGGAGTAATTTGGGTGAGCCACACTTTAAATAGTCCAGGAGAAGAGATGCAGGTGCTGGTGAGAGGCAAAGCTTCACCCATCACACAATCCCCCAAATACATCATTAATGACAATCAGAGCACATCTGCTTCTTGTGTTGCTGACAGGAAACCCTGAACATTTTCCTCCAAGTTTAGCTCCATGGTAACTTATCAATCTGCAACAGTCTACAGTAAAGCAATAAAATGTGTTTTTATTGTTTCTCACCGACCTGCTGCTGTATGTCGTCAGCCACTTTAATGACATGAGAGGTCACATTCTAAATGAAAAGTCTCTGTAGTAAAGCACTCGACATGAAACAGGTCAGACTTTCACAGACAATCAATTAATGTTCCAACATTTTTTCATCAGCTGTGTCATATTACTTGCAAAGGCTTTAAGGCATAATTTGACTCACAGATTAGTAGATGCATTGCTATTTGTTTTCATTCTTCCTACTTTTGCAAAAACCAAACATTCAGGGCTGTAGCCTCGGACACCCAGACCTAACAGGAACCCCGCATTCAGGTATAGAAACAGCACAGCTGACCAGAAAAGATTCAATCAGATGATAAGACTTCCATTTATGAAACATGTTGACAGACAACTGAAGGCTCTATATAGCCAGTAGGTTTCAGTGACAACTCAAATCGCCAACCTGGACCACTAGTGACTTGTTAGAAAAAGCCTTTGTACTTAAACTAGTGATTAAACTTGTATTTCAACTTCTAAGAAAAATATCCTTTGCGAAGAATGTTGTTTCAAATAAATATTATGGTACATAAATTTAATCTTGCACAAGTTCTCCTATCCTTAGCGTAGGCAGCAATATGGTTTTAGTTGTTTAAACAAAAAAAAAAATGTAGATCTGGTGCAATTCATAAAATACAAATTGACCCAAGTAGCTTAAATGTTAAGAACCTATAGTATCATATACTGTACAAAAGGTTAAAACCCCAAACACAGACAATGAACACGAGACAGACGTAGTTGTTGCTGTGAAGGTTTCAAATAAATCACTTCACTTGACAGTTGATTCTCATCCTCAGATTTATTTGCAAAATTGCCTGAACAAAACCCGGACAGCTGTAATTCTGAGACGTGTCTTGGTCAACAATAAGTGCGATTTATGAGCTTGATTTCTTTTCCTTGAGAGCGTTCCTCTGCGTTGGACCTCCACTGCGCTGCGTAGCTTTGACAGGCTTTGATCAATGGCTTTGCGACGCCTGCTGTTTGTTGTTGGATAAATTTAGCGCTGCATCTGGAGGCTTTTGTTTAGCTCAAAGCTGGCTTTGTCGGTGATGATAAATGCGATGTTCCTCATAGAGTTTCTCACTGCTTCATCAAAACTGATCTCACTGTGCTTTTCTTGCTCTGCTGGAGGAGGTTATATGCGTTTACTGCTGCTAAAAGTGCACTAAAAGTAAAGAGGATGCTTTAGAAACTTTTGCAGTTGATATTTAACATCGTGCAAAATCTGCATTTCCGTCTGCAGAATGAATCTTGAAGCAGGCTGATGGTGCTGTGTGGTAAATAACAACCTAAATATCTAAAGTGCACAAGTAAAAACACAGTAGTGTGTAAGTAGGTCAGTGATTTCTGCCTGTTTCGCTGCCAGTGTCCATGATAGTGTAATATGAACGTGAATATTTTCTGGAATTGGGGTCAAACAAGCACCACCTCTTTTTGAAGAGTAGGTTTAATTTGTGGATTAGTCCTTTACGTCTTTCCTGAGGTTCTCATTGTGGTTGTCTTTGCAGGAAGAGCTGGTTTGGCACTCAGATAATAATTGAATCCATCTTTTAATTTGCCTCTTATAGCTGCTCGCTTGTAATGAATCATTTAAGTCATTCATCATGAATATTTGTTAGTGTCGGCTTCTCAGATATGAGCTGCTTTTCTCTGTTATGTGTTTAATATTAACTGAATAATTCTGGGTTGTGGGCTGTTGCTCAGGCAAAATGGAGAAGTTGAATATGTCACCGTGGGTGTTTTGAACTATTTTTGAACATTTTACCAGCAGAATTGTGACTTAATTAATAGAAATAAGAAAGTAATACATTCACATTTATGCCAAATTTGAATACTGTTGCTACAGAAATATTTGTGTTCTTATTAACAGGAGTGTTGTCTCTTAGATTATTTTTTTAGTGGCTAATCCATTGTTGAAATAAACCAGTCAGTGCTCTCTGGTGGACAAACGGCGTAATAGTGGAACTGTTTCCTGCACAGAAGTTGGTGAACTAACAAGGTTTGAGCCAGCAGCAAGCATAATGCACTTTTTTGTTCATCAAAAAGTCAGAAATAACGATGTCTGTCAAATAAGGTAACACAGACTAATTACTTTGACTCTAGGTGGATAAATGATTCTCATTGTCATATATAAAGAGCCTCTCTGAGCCAGGACAAGTTCTGTGTTTCTACATGACTTCTAGCTTATCTTTGGTATTGGGTTTGGTTTTTCTCTGTTGCAGTTTCAGGTTCCTTATTCGCTGACTGACTCCGATCCTGAGACGTCTGCACTTTGTTGACGTCGGCGCATGTATTGATCCAGACAGTTTATCAGTTCAGCTAAAGAAAATAACCTGCAGATTGTTGATGATGAAGTTAACTGTTAGTCACGAAGACAACAGGGAGACATGGGCAGAGAATAAGGAGGAAACCTGCACAAAACTTCAAGAAATCCTTCAGCATTAATATGTGACAGAGCTGCTATCTGTCTGACTTACTGTGTTGCTTTAATACAATCAGCTGATAACATAGAAGACATTCTGTGGTTATCTTATAAGGTAGTTGTAGCCTTGGACAGACGTTTTCTTCAGACTTTTTAAAACATTTCTATAGTCAGAGGTTTGAGCAGTGGTAGCATCACATTTTCTCAATTAAATGTTCTGTTGGGTTTGCAATTTTGTCACCCAATTACAAGTGTTGTGTTTTTAGTTGTGTCCTACAATAGCACAGAACATTGTCCCCTGATTGCTGTTTGTTCGTCAGTATCACGATTCCAGTTCATCACCTTTGGCTTTGGGAGATTTTTCACTATTTTCTGACAAGAGAAACAATCAGTTAATTGAGAAAATGATGATTAGCTGCCGCATTAGTGCACAATTCCAACTGTTGTTATAGCTGCAACAATTATTCAGTTAATTAGTAGTTATTAAAGTAATTGTCAACCACATTTAATTAATTGGTTTGAGTCATTTTGTCAGAAAAAAAGTCAAAATTCTTAGATTGCAGCTTCTTAAATGGTCATGTTTTATGGTTTCTTTCCTCCTCTATGACCAAAAAACTCAGCTTTAGGATACTTTTGACCATTTTCTGACATTTTATAGTTCAAAAAATAATCAACAAACTATTCAGCAATAAAATAATCATTACCTGCAGCTGTAGCTGAAATTTGTTCTAGTTTCAACAATCACCAGATTAATCTATTAATTGTTAACTATTCTGATAATCGATTAATTAGCTTGAATAATTTCTTAAGAAAAAAAAAAAGTTTAAAAAAATGTCTGATTCCAGCTTTTAACATTTGAACATTTTCTAGTTTCTTCTTCTTCTGTGACAGTAAACTGAACATCTTGTGGACATAACCAGACAGTTGCAGATGTCATCTTTGGAGACCAAACAGCTGATCAATGAATTGAGAAAGTAATGAAAGTAATCATGAGTTGCATCCTTGATATAAGTTGTGCTTTTTCTTGTTTCCACATGTGCCAGGTTTAGGGATTCAGTCCCAAACGCTGGCTGTCTTTGTTTCCTGATTTTGCAGTATCACTTTTCAAATGACAGTGAATGGTAACCGCTTACATCCAGGACCTCTTGGCCTTATTTCCCCTGTTGCTCTCTGCTGTCGGTGTTTTTGTTTTTTTTCCTGCTGCGGCACAGCTCGATAATTGCATTGTCAAGCAGCAGTGCATCTGTTTCAGGTCAGGGGGAAGCTGTCGATGCCTGAGAGACGGATGAGTCTCTCTGCTGCATCATTAGCATCCACTGCTCACTCTGGGGACCCCCAACCCCCCCCCACTCTTTTCCTTACGCATGCACCATCTGCTCACGTGACCAAAGTGTTGCTGTGCCCAACGCTACCGTCGGCCATCTTGGTCAACACCCACCCAGAGAGCGCTCACTGCGGTGCACAGGCAGCCCAATCAGAGTGAACCGGCGCTAAGCTGTCCGGAGGAGGGCTGTGATTTTCAGCACGGTGCTCTGTTGCATTTTAAACTCCCTCCCTACCCCACCCCTCCTCTAGTCCGCACAAAAGGGATAACAGGAGGTTGAAGAGGAGGAGGAGGAGGAGGAGGAGGTGGAGGAGAGGGGAGGGCAGCCCTTCTCAAGACGGCAGCGTAATTCAGTCAGTGGCGGAAGGAGGAGAGGAGGATGCAGGCTTAGAGAGGAGGAAAAGCAGCAGCAGCGATCAAAACACCTGCAGGCCTTCTTCTTCTTCTTCTCAGCCGTCTCTTTTCCCCTCTCGTTCTGTTTTGATGCTCTTTTCACCCTCCTCTCTCCGCTCTGACTCCGCCGTGTTGTCTTTTTGTGGCCTTCGTTGGCTCCTGGAACAAAAGCTGCGACGCCTTGTTTTTTTTTTTTTTCCTCTCTCCCCCCTCTCTCACTCTCCCCTCGCTGGTGTCGGCTTTTGCCTCGCATAAGCTGAGTCATCATGTCTGATCTGACGCCTCAGAGCGAAACCCCGACTCCCACCACAGACAAGATCACCCAGGCCGCCCGGGAGACCATCTATCTGTGCAACTTTCGCGTGTCCGTCGATGGCGAGTGGCTATGCCTTCGCGAGCTCAACGACATCTCGCTCACGCCGGACCCGGAGCCGGCCCACGAAGGTAAAGAGAGCGCTTTAGCTCTGGGGAGGGTTTTTTTTTTTTTTTTTTTGGGTGGTGTGATGTCTGTTAGGGCGTGGTGGTGCACGGGGGTCCGACAGACGCTACATCAACATGTCTTAATGTGGCCTGTTTGAGCTGTGTCATGATGGATTTCGGCTGAGGCGGGTTGATGTCTGTGAGAGTTGCACAGCGGGATGACGTTGCTTGTAAATAAACCGTGTGCTGGCAGCAAAGCAACCAGGAAGTGCTGGGTTTGTCGTGAGAGTTAATTAGCTTGTAAATCTGGTATTCAGGTAGAAAATATTGGGTGGTTGTTGCTCGTAATCTTGCAAAATATCACGGTTGAACAGCAACATTTTACACTGACTGGATGCAACTGAATGCAGATATTTAAATTCAGCGGTAAACTTTGCTTTAAACATGCAAAGGTACGTGCTGTATTGTTTTTTTTCAATGTAAATATCTCCGTGCTGTCTTTGCCACGCCTTCTGTCAGCACGGAGCAGGCCGATTGGCAGCTCCACGGTCTCCCGGAAGGAGGAAAGGCAGTTCAGACGTTTCTCCAGCCAGTTGGCAAATACAACACTGCAGCACTTCAACCTCCACCACTGAAAAGTCCTCTGTGATGATACTACAGAGCACCATTAACAGACACTGACAGAAACATTTGTTTTGTCGTGTTTAGAGTGGGTCTGCTCGCTGCTCAGCTTGATGAGTTGTGTTTGTCATCAGGGATGCTCAGTGTCGAATCTATATCTGATCATTTAGAATATCAGCGGTTATTTAATGCCAGCTCATATTGGCATTTTTAGTGTTTTTGCAATGTTATCAAAGACTAGTTTCCACCAGTGGAGTTATCCTGCTGGACTAAAGGCTTATTACACAGCTATTTAACTTCAATGTCGTGTTTTTTTGCCTCTTTTTTTTCCTGCTCATTTGTCTTTCATCAGATTCTTTTTTTAAGAAGTGTTATAATCATGTTGAAGAAAACGTTTTTTAATCAGGCGGATTCGCGGTCTGCATGTTGTAGGGATTCATTTTGTTGCATTTTTTTAGCTGATATTTAATACACAGGCTCATTTTGGCCAATTGCTGATGCCAATATTGATAAATACACATATTTTTCCACCCGACATCAAGTCTCTTCTGTGGTGAAATCAACCTAATGCTGTCTGTTGTTGTCCTGATTGCAGGCTGGCAGACGCAGACATAAAATAAAAAGCTTTTCAAATGTGCAAAGTTGTGAAACTCACTTCGACTTTCGTGGAAAATGTGACATTTTCAAACAAAACTGTAAACTTTAAGCCTGACAGACGTGATCTGCTTGTTGGTGTTGATACTGGGTCAGTGTTGATTTTAAGGACTTTATCAGCGTATAACAATGATGCCGCCGCCGATATCATTGTGCACCTCCTTTTATTTTACTTTACGAATCATCTTGGATAAGTTTGGTTTGTTCGTAAATATGCAGGCTGGTTTATTCTCAGTACTGCACATGCTGCATTAACTTCTCCCTCATTTGATCTGATCTCGATCAAATACAATTTTAAGATAATTAAACAGAACAGAAAACAACATTTCCTCCTTCACCAGCTAAACATCTCCCACGATCCCGGTGTGTAATTACTTGAACAGTGTCTTATTTTCCTCTAATTCTGTTTTATTAAAATCGGAGCTATTAAAACAATAATCCAAGTTTAGCATCAGCACACCAGGTTTATGTGCTAATAAACTTTTTACTCATTTTTTTAGTTGTAAATGAGATTTTCATGCTTCACCCCAAAGTCTGTGCAAATCCAAACTACAGATCAAATGTTTAAACGTATTAATAATGTAAACAAATGCTGCAGGACAACATTAACCCTGCAGAACTCTCCCACTAAAAGCCTCTCAGTGTTTAATGCTGACATAAATAATGCATTGGGCACAGACGTATAGAGGGACCATGCTGAGGATGAACTTTATAACGTTTGGGAAACGTTCTGAGTTGAACCGTTTTCTCTTTTAAAGCTATTCATTGTTTTACGTTTCTAAAAATGCGCAAGTATTTGTTGCGTTTGTTCTTAAAGCCATTTCTAAGTTTCATGAGGAAGCCTTTCTTCTTTTTTCAACTTGTTAAAAACCCTGTTGATGTTTCTTAATGTCATCCTGTACGACTATTTAAAACATTTTGGTGATGTGATCCTTTTGTGTATCTTGAGTTTTACTTCCTGGAAAACATTTGGATTTGTTCCCATTTTAGACACTTTATTTCAGAGCTCTCAGTGGGTTTAGCTCCTGAGTCATTGCTGCTGTTGAACTGAGGTCTGTGTCAGCACTACAGCAACTATAAAAGACCTTTTCCTCTTTTTT
>NW_007579247.1:96990-171081 GCF_000690725.1 Stegastes partitus
AAAAGCTTCTACAGTGAAACAAGCAAACAGGTGTGTCTATCTTCATTGTTTTTATTTTCACAGACAGTCTGTTGCGTTTCCAAAACCGAGCTCAGGAATCTTCTTCCTCCTCTATCACTTTGTCAAACTGGGAACAAGTCCAGAATGACTGGGAGGACTGGCAGGGGGCCAGTTCTTCATTAGCTTTCTAAACGAGCATTATTGCTGTACAGTGAAGTGAAACCTCTGCTGACGTTTAGCGAACCTCAATGTTGATACAATGCATTAAAACAGCAGCGTGTGGTTTTTCTTTTACCTTGATGATTGATTTTCTTCACCTGTTTCTCTCCATCTGCAGGTCGGGGTGATTGATTTCTCAATGTACCTCAAAGAAGGTGGACACAGTAGTAAGAGCGCAGAAGGGTGAGCGCTGTTTAATGATATTGTCTGATGTTTGTTATAGTCCTGGTTAGCAGCAGTCAGAGGGAATTGCTGGTTTTTCCATCCTCTTTATTTTATGTTTGATTCCTGGGATGTTAGCTGTAATCTTAGTTCCAAACTGGTTCAGCTGATTTACTTTCATCAAATTAAAGGCTCCCTCAGGTGAAAATCTACTTTTTTTTATCTTGTTAGTTCATTTCCTGTTGCTTGAGTATTCAATTAATCAACTAATTATTTCAGCTCTGCCAGTATTAGACAAGAAATGTTAAATAGAGAAAAGATTTCATTCACTGTTCTTCGCCATCACCTTGTTCTGGGTCCTTGTTTGAAATATGAACTTTGTTTCCGTACGAATCCAAAATAAAAACGCTTAGCCACTGCTTTAGTGCTAACTTTGGAAAATTTGCTGCTGGATGTTAAAAAAAAAATTCAAATAATAGAACAAACATGACTCGTCATTCATGCAGTAAGAAATGTTCAACAAGTGATTATTTGAATGACTAAGTACGTGTTTGTGTGTTTTTTCTTCAGCGACGGACAGATCACGGCGATTCTCGACCAGAAGAACTACGTGGAGGAGCTGAACAGACATTTAAGGTTTGTCACGGTGACCAACTCTCTTCTCTGTCTTCACCGTGTTCAGTTCGGTGACTCACATGGTTTCTTTCTGTGTGTGTTCAGTGCGTCAGTAAACAACCTCCAGGCCAAGGTGGACGCTCTGGAAAAGTCCAACACAAAGCTGACAGAGGAGGTGAGTCTCACAGAGCTCAACTTCAAAGAGCGTTTCATTTCCTCACCAGTGTTTTTCTCTAAAACTACGTCAGCCCTCCTGCTTCTCTGCACAGCTGTGGGTATTTCTTTTCTTTTTTTTTGGTCACAGTGATGTTTTGTGTTGTCTTGTGTCTCCTCAGCTCGCAGTGGCAAATAACAGGATCATTACTTTACAAGAAGACGTGGAGCGAGTAAAGGAGGAGAGCTCGTATCAGCTGGAGTCCAGGAAGGTAAACACATCTTCGATTTAGTCCGTGATTATCCTGCACAGTGACTGCTCTCTGAAATAGTTATTTATGCATCATAAAGTCATCCAGAAACACTATTTTACACAGTTACAGATGATAAATGATTATTATTGGGCCTAAAGATGTTCTGTGTCCCAGACTCATTTCTATAACAAGTGAGAGAGTAAAATAATATTTAAATGAAGTTAAATATCTAAACAACACCAAGTTGGTTTCTAAATAAAGCAAACGTTCTTGTTTCTTTCAGGCATTAAGAAGCGACTCTGCAGCAGACGGACAAGCTCTGGGAGAAACACGCAAGCAGCTCAAAGAGGAAACTTTGCTTCGATTGGTGCGTTTCGACTTCATGTATCTCTGCTTTAATGATGAGAAGGAATAATAAGCCTAGCAACACAGTAGATGCCAACAGAGTGCGTACGTTATCAGCCTCCTCTCTCTGTCTGTCGTCACGTTGTGGTTTCAGAAATGAGCAGAGACGCAAGCTGCAAAACCAAGAAATCCACTACTTTGACTGTGACTAACAGCTAGCAGCTAAGTTAGGAGGCAGCCACAGATTAACCTGAAACAGTGTCTGAAAAACAAAAAGAAGTAATGCTTTATGAGATGAGCCTTGGTGGGCAATAAAAGTGATACGACAATGAAATGTTAAGAAAATAGAAAAGAACAACAGACGTAACAGTCTCAATCGATGGATGTCACCGTAAACAGAGCGTCGTAGTGTCAGGTGATGTTCTGACGTCACCACTCCTATTGTTACCGTATATTTTCAGGTATAGTAATCCTTCATAGGGAAGAAGCCCAGTTATGAATGACAAGTTCTCCTCTATTACATGCTGTTAAAATACAACATTTAATGCAAATCTGTTTCAAAAATCGACAAACTGTTAGCGCATATCAGTCAATCCCCACATTTTCTGGTTGAGATTTATACATCCATTATCTATACACCACTTAATCCTCACTGGGGTCGCAGGGGGCTGGAGTCTATCCCAGCTGACTCAGGGTGAAGACAGGGGACACCCTGGACAGGTCACCAGTCTATCACAGGGCTACACTTAGAGACAGACAACCAAGCACACTCACATCTACGGACAATTTAAAATCACCAATTAACCTCAACATGTTTTTGGGCTGTGTGAGAGGAAGCCGGAGAACCCGGAGAGAACCCACACTGCACGGGGAGAACATGCAAACGCAGAGAGATCCCAGGCGTCCTCGCTGGGATGCAAACCTGCGACCTTCTAGCTGCGAGGCAACAGTGTTAACCACAAAGCCACCTTGCAGCCCACATCTACACTGATACATTTTTATTTTAAAATGAAAACAATCTCCTAGGGAAGTGTTGTTGTTCCATTTCAGCAATAATCTATCTGTATCTATAGCATATCACATGACCTTTCATTTTTTTAGAAGTTGTAGAAGAAGAGTTAAAAGTAAGATCAGAGATTTTTTTTTAACTGTACAGCAGCTGCAAGAAACAACGAGGTCAGCAGCACCGGTCACCTAAGTTGTTGTCTGTGATGAATTAATCAGCGGTAGTCAAAGCTGATGTCTTTGTTTTTATCCAGAAAAGGATTTTGTGATAAGAGCGGGATGAATCAGGGAAGGACAGGTCGTGATAGTTACACCAAATCTGAGCAAACGTGAGCATCTGCTTCATTAACTCTCCATTTCTGCAAGTCCAGACTAAAATACAACCATTGACTACAATGGGGTCAAGCAGTATTTCTAGAAATCAGTTGTAAGGCTCATAAAATGCCAGAGTAGTGAGAATCCTAGACACACGAGTTTAAAAAAAAAAGAAAAAAGAAAATGCACAGGCTTGACTTTCCTTCCAGTTACCACTGAGACCAATATTTTTCTGGTATACAAAGTCTGAGCAAACGAGTCGTCTGGCTGTGAAGTGTGACTCTAGAGTTGACCTCTGTGCAGGATGTGGAGAAGGAGCTGGAGGTGCAGATCGGGATGAAGCAGGAGATGGAGCTGTCCATGAAGATGCTGGAGAAGGACGTGTGCGAGAAGCAGGATGCTCTGGTGGAGCTCAGACAGCAGCTGGAAGACCTTCGTGCCATCAACCAACAGCTCAGCCACAAGTCACAGGTACAGATATGGATGCATCACTTCTGTTGGCAGCAGAGGTTCGTTTCTGTGTAAATACTTCAGCACATTGCTCAGTAAAGACTGAAAAGAAAAGGATGTATAAATGGTAAAACTCAAACTTCATGTTTGAAAGGGAACGTTTGCTCATTAAATAAATTCTATGCCAGAATAATGACAGAATTTTTTATCACTTTCTTCAAAGTCAGAAGTTTACATCCACTAAGATGCCTTCAAACTGTTTGAGAAAGCCCAGATGATGATGTCACGACTTTGGAAGCTTTTGGTTTTGGATTGGTTAACTGACAGCATTTGAGTTAATTGGAGGCACACCTGTGGATGTATTTTAAGGCACACCTCAAACACACTGCTTCCTTTTGTGACAACATGGGAACTCTAAAGAAATCAGCCAAGATATCAGGAAGAGAACTGTGGACCTCCACAAGTCTGGTTCATCCTTGGGTACAATGTCCAAATGCCTGAAGGTTCCACGTTCATCTGTTCAAACTATTATACAAAAGTATGAACACCGTGGGAATGTCCGGCCATCATAGCGCTCAGGAAGGAGACGGAGTCTGTGTCCCAGAGATGAAGTGTTCTGGTTGAAATGTGCGAATCAACCCCAGAACAAAAGCTAAAGACCTTGTGAAGATGCTGCTGAAGCTGGTCAGAGAGTCTTTATCCACAGTGGAACCAGTCCTGTACTGACATGGGCTGGAAGGATACTCAGAGAGGAAGAAGGCATTAGTCCAAAAGAAACAGAAAAAAGATAGATTACAGCTGGGCGTTTTGCATAGAGAAATAATTTTGGTAATCCAACTAACAGGAAAAGTTTAGTCTGATTTAATGTCAGATAGTGAGAAGAAAAAAGGTTGTGTGTCTTTTTATACAGTGTATGTAAACTTCTGGTTTCAACTGTATAATCTAAGCACTTATCTAATCAAAAACATGTTTTAATAACCTCAGTCTTCATGCAGTAACTACAGCTGTCAGGGTTTTATCAACTGCTGCTGTTTTGGATTTGACTTTTCAGGGTTAAGTTTTATGTGACTAAAGCAAAACTGCTGGAAAAGCCACACAGTTAATGAGAAGGAGCCGATTACACACAACCTCAAACAACTCCTGTACCTCCTGTGGCCTGAACGACGACGCATGTTTGACATACCGGGAATATCTTTTTGTTATCCGGCGTCACTGAACCGAACAACCGCAGTCAGGCTAAGCAGCCTTATCAGCTCAGTAAGTCAACCCAGAGATGGAGATACGAGCAAGTTTACATAAAAAAGGTGCACAGATTTCTCACCAGAAGAAAAATGTATAATACAAATATGAGGATGTTAAAGATATAATACAGGCTGAAAGTAACAGAATCAAAGAGGAGGCAGGAAGGAAAGCTGGCAAAAGCTGTAATGTGTGAATGTGTACGTTAATCGGCTTATCAGTGCCACTGCCCCAACATTAAGGCACGAATAGATCTATAATCACAGCCGAGTATTGTGTCAAATGTGCGTCCAGCCTGTTGTTATGGTGTTTAAGATCATTTTTGGGTTCAGTTACAATCCTGGCAGAGTTTAATAGTCTGTGGAGTAGGTACAGATCATGTATAATATTATTATTCAAACTGGTAATTAGGTTTTACTGCAAATCCTATAAGGTCAACAAGAACAAGGGTTTAGTGCTTTAATCGGTTTAGGATTATATCGTTAGACAAAAGGATTTAGAAAAATAACACTGCTTTGGAATTGCTGCAACCAACACTGGAGTTCCTGTAGGTTAGAATCTATAACTTTCATGTCTGTTGTCATCAGGGAAAGAAAACAGATGAGATAGTCGCGAAAATCTTCACCTTCCTCAGAAACCTTCTTGCTCTCTGTGCACCAAGTTCCACTGGAAAACTGATGTTTCAGAGCAGGTCAAGTCATCAGCTTAAGTTACCGTGGTGATGGGAACTGCCATCATAGGCCTGAAAACCGGGAGTTAAATTGGACGTTATCGATCTAACCTCAGGTCCTGCTTTGTCCTGCAGGCCTCTGATCCATACCTGCCAGCTGAAATCTTCACTGAGTTTTTGTGTCCAGTTGCTGACTAACCTCGATCGTCTTTCCCGCAGAGTGCAGATGCCAGCTCTAAACAGAAGAGTGAAGCCATCGGGCGCCTGGAGGAGAAAATAAACCAGATGTCAGGGACCGTAAAACAGCTGGAGACCAGGTGAGGACCCTTTAATACAGCATGATGTGTGTTTTCATTAGGGATGTCCCGATTTTGAACTGATCAGTATCGGCAAGAACCTGAACCCGATCCGTAGACATGAATAATTGACCTAATATGTGTAGCAATTTAAATCAATGATTTTTGCTTTTTTAACTTTTTCTTGTTCATGCGCTCGCAAAGCCGCAGACACATCACGGGCCATGAAAGTAGCTGTTCACATACAACTGAGATTCAGGAACAAAGCCCTAGTTGATCCCCTTTTCATATATTATCTGTGTGCTGGCCAGAAGTCATTAAGCCTCACAGAGACTTTGTCATGGTGCCTCTTCACAAGCTTAATACCCACAATGCTCTGGGCTTGAGCCCCTGGTGCCTGCAGCTAATCTACAACAGTTTAAGTTCGTATTGTCTAAGAAAATGGTATCCAATTGGGACTCTATGTAGTCAGGGGATGCTAAATGTTAAATGACTCCGATCGGGAGCCAAAAAACAAAACAAGAACGTGATCGGGACATCCCTTCTTTTGATTTTTACAGCAGAGAAACACTTACCAACACAGACCTCTCACTGTCATGTTATTTTTTTCTCTCTCCACTCTCATTATCATTATTTTTTCATCATTTGTTTATGTACTTTTTTTTTAAAAAACTCTCCTAATCTAGTGACAAACATTTGGTGAAGCAGGCCAGAAACCTGAGCTCAGCAGCAGGGAAGCTGCTGCAGCTGCAGCAGTAGCTCCCCGCTTTCATAAATCTGAATACAACCCTGCCTAATATAGAAATAACCAAACTAGGATGTTATCTTTTCTGTATGAAGCTCCTTTGTTGTTGAAAATAATAATAATAAAAAAAACCATCTTCCCACCACCTCCTGCAGTGGCTCTCCAGCATCAGCTTTTAGTGTGGACTGAGTCGATCCTTCTAGCAGCCCTTAACCTTTGTGTTCTCTGACAGATGTGTTTGCCACATCGGGTTTATACTTTGATTTTCATTTCTTAAAACTGACCCCGTTAATGCTTTTTGTCAAACGTAAGGCGAGTACATGGCATGGTGTCTGACGGACTGATGATTAACGTGCCAACAAACACGTCCTGGATATTTGGGATTTAGCAGATCTGCTGTAAAGTTATTCCAAAGAATTCGGCTCCTACAAGAGACTGAAACATTTACAACCAACAGAGACTGAGAGAATTAAAAAACAATAATAATCTGATGTGTAGGGACCGATATCCAAGAGGTTTGTTGTGATTTGGTGACATTCCAGTGTCAAAGGCCAGCACAGGAGCAAGAAAAAGTCAGAAGAAAAGGGCAAAATTATTGAATTAATTTTGAACTGTACGTGAACATAACATTGGTGTAAACTGTAGTAATCATTAGGCTAATAAAACAATAAACCAACACAGCCGGCTTCATCTTCTTTGGCTAAAGTCTCCCCTCGTTCTTGTTGAGTTTCAGTCTGAAGACTTTCTGTTTCATCGTGTGTGTGTTTTTAATTTTAGCTTTAGATGACATCTCTTCCCATTCATGTTCATTAAGTTTTCATTTTGCCATAAGTTTTATGTTAACCCGCTCACCCCAAACCAGATGCAAACAGGCTGACAAGGAGAGAGATCTGGCTTTAGAGGCCAACCGGCTCTTCAAGCAGGACTTTGGGGACAAGATCGAGAGTCTGCAGGAGGAGGTGGAGCAGCTCAGGAAACACAGGTAAGGTCAGAGGATAGCACAACAGGTTGGTATCATGTACTGTATAGTTTTGTTAGGGTTGGTAATATTATGAGTGCATTTTATTCTGATGTGTCATTGAGCTTCTTTATTGTCCAAACCTGTTAAAAACACATCAGTGAGTTTAGTTTGTTTACTTAGTATCCCCTCATACGTCATCCTGCTGCTTGTCACGAGTTAAATGTTTTAGGAAATTATTCATTTTGCAGTTAAACTGTACAGTTTATTCGTGCACTTGTAGCTGAGTGCAGAGACAGAACAGGAAGATCAGAGCATTAAAAGTTGCACCATTTTTTTTGGATACAAGTATGTTTCAACCACAAGCAGTTTCTGTGTGTTTTGTGCTTCTGTCACATTTTCATTCACTGTCCTGCACCTTTATGGAGACAGCACAACCATGACTAGAAGTAGAGAGAACTCAGAAATGTCATTTGTTCAGAAGGACAAAGTTATAAAAACAAAAATCATAAAAATGGGGGGGAAAAAAAATTAATTAATTTCTTTGATTGTTTTGTCTACAAATTTTTTTAAAAACTGAAAACAAATTGTACGCTTTTTTTCACCGCAGATGTTACCAATATTGGAGAAAAAAATGGCAGCTCTACAACTAAAGATATTTAACTGTTTACATTTTACTGCCTCTGCAAACTTGGTGTTTTACACACAACTCTGCACATCAACTCAAGAAAAGTATTTTGCATCTTCATTTTGTATCTTCCTACAACTTGCTCCTCTGTATACTGTTTTTGAGTCATGCTGCGTTGATTTTATTGATAAAATATGCTTTATTTAGCTCTACCTTTTTGCTGTTCTGTATAAACACAGCCTGCAATTGAGCCAAATTTTTCCTGATTTTTTTTTAAGTTGCTGTGTCACAACTGAGCCAACCGTGGCTTTGCGTTTCACAAGAGTTCTTTTTTTTAACAGTATCTGGTGCAAATGGTTTAAAAAAAAAAGTTGGGTTTTTTTTGCAATTTATTAAATGAGATATGTAGAATTTTTTTAGAAAGGGATTTTAATGAAATATCCTGATTTTAATTAGATGAGATTTGGTTAATGTTCCTGATTAAAAAGCATGTTACACATGATTAGGTGAACATCTGAACATTCTTTCTGTTTTTACAGTGCCTTGAGTGGATAAATGGGCTGAATTTGGAACGTTTGTCAAAGAGGATGTCAATTAATATTGAAGGAGTGACGATAGACTGAACTTCTTGTCACATATCAGTCCCAACCAGCCAGTACATTTTACGTAAACCAAAACAACAGAACTGTTTGTCTGGTCCTTCCTATCCATAAAAATGTTCATATTTGGAAATTACTAAATTGAGCTTGTTGTAAAAGGACAGTTTTTCGTCTCCTTTTTAAAAGCAGCAAATTAGAAATATATATATTTTTTTAACTTTTGATGTGGCTGCTTTTTAATTTGATAGGCAACCTGAAGTCATTTGAGAATTTTGGTGCTTTTATTTTTTTAAACAAAACACTGAGCTACAAATCTGCGTTCTCTCCTTTCGTCTTTGGTTCATGTTGTTGTTTCAGGTCTAACCTGGAGCAGGAGCTGAGAAAAGAGCGCGAGCGAAGGACCGAGCATCACCTCGGTGCTGCACCCAGACAGTCCAGTGCTGCTCGGAGGGAGAAGAGACACCCAGAGAACATACCAAAGGTAAGTCTGTGCTCACGTTTGTTCTAAAACAAGAGAAGTCCAGGTACAGCTGGATCTATTCATGTGCCTGTTTTTACCCGCAGCATCTCCCAGAACCCTTGGCAGTGAAAAGAGAGAATGACCAGTTACAGAGTGGACAAGAGGACAAAACCAGTCTGAGCTCCAGCTTGTAAGTTTACAGGCTGCAGTTTTATAGAATTTGCTTTCATAATGTTAAAGTATTGACTTTTGAATGTCTCATTTTAAGGTCTCTGTCACATCATGAGGACGAACAGGTGAGGTTTTACCTTTTGTGTCTTTTCTGACTTAATTGAAATGCTTCAAGTAGTAGAAGCCGAAACAGTCGACGAGTGCATTTACACACAAATATCCAGAGATTTATCAGATCAGTGCCAGATTGCTGTTTGGTTTCTCTGCAGGACGAGTCGTTCTTGGAGATCAGTGTGCCTTCAATGTGTACGATGTGCGAACAGGACGACTCCCTCCTCAAGACAAAGGTACACGTTGTGGATTAATAAATAAATTCTTTTCCAGTTTCTCACCAACATTGAGGCTGTTTAAATAGTGAGGAGGAGGAAACATCGTACGGTTGGTCAAAGAGTGATAAAAGTGGCTGAAAACATCCCAACAGCAATCAGTCACAACGTTTCTTTATGGAGTTGAAGTTCAAATCATATTTTTATTTTTGCCTATTCAGCTCATATAAATCAAATTATTCAGACACACTGGCAGCGTGTTTGTAGTTTACAGCTGGAGGAGGAGAAGTGAGCATCACAGGTACTATATTTCTCAATAACAGGACAAAATCGGGTACAGTTTGGAGAAAGAAAAGGTCAAGCAGTCGTTATTAGAAGGTACCTGAGATGATTTACAAGGTAACAGCTGAAGAAATCAAACATTCATTAAATCAGAGGCTCTTTTCCGTCAGATGATGGAAAACATTCCAGCCTCCACCGAAACACTGATGTCGTTTTTAGCACTAACTACCAACACCAGTGGAAACGAATCACTTCAGAGAGCGATGACCTCTGCCAAGGTCAACCGTCCACACTGGTGTGATTTGAGGTTTCACAACCAGATCTGGAAAAATCCTCGGAGCCCTAAGATCTGTAGGATGTTCTCATTTAAACAGGCCAGTAGTGTCCAAATGTGTTCAGTTTAAAGCCACATGTATGCAGGTTTTTGACATTTATCTCCCTTTATTCGGTTCACAGTGTGTTTATTTGTAATGTTTACATGAAAAAAACAAGAAAAGGGCTTCTGGCTGAATCATGATTTATGCTCATGATTGAAAACTGGCTCTCCACTCAGTGTCCATGAAGTGGTTTATTGATGCAAACGGCAGTATTTTAGTATCAGTTTTCAAAATCAAAAGAGAAACTGGATTTATTTTCAGTATTTTGAGCCTCAGCTTTACAGATGTGTATGTAGTGAATCATGATTTTACTCAGATGATTTGAATTCTCACACTTTTGTGCACAAAGTTGCATCATTTTTAGGGGAATAAATCACTTGTGCTGTCAGTGTTTCGAGGCAGACTGGATGTAAATAGCATCAAATTTTCTTAGAATTGAATAGAATATCCTTTACTAGTCCCACAAGGGGAAATTTGTAACGTCACAGCAGCAAAGTGACGGTAAGAAAAGCAAGAAAACACAACTATGAATTAAAGAGGCGAGCTATATATACATTACATATACAAAATAAGTAAGAAGAACACAAATGTAAGAATGTTTACATGACGGGTTAATGGGTTCCTGTCTGTGCCCTACCTCTCCACCGAGGTTCATGAACATCTGTAATCTTGCTGACAAACACAAACAAACAGTGATGAAAACACAACCTTCTTAATGGAGGTAATTCATCATATTCACGCAGCTTCAGCTCCACTCATCATTCTTCTCCGTGGTTCTCAGCACCACCTGGAAGTGGCTCTACAGTTAAAGAACCACCACGTTAAAACAGAGTTCTGGTCTGTTTCAGCCTTTCAAAGTACTTAAATCATCAAGCAAATATCTTTTATAAATTTCTATATTAAAATATCAAGACAAACAAAACTAGATGAGCAGAAATTGTCCCAAAGATGTGATGATTTCCTCTTAAATCAGCAGCAGAGACACATTTTGCTCGAGTATTTCCTTCATGTGTCAGCTGACAGACATCCTCCATTCGAGCCTTTTTTTTCACAGCTGTATTTCTTGTGTCTCCAGAAACAGTGTAAGAACTGCAGTGGGGTTTTCTGTGAGAGTTGTGTGTCCAACGAGCTGCCGCTGCCTTCCTCCATCCTCCCAGAGACGGTTTGCAGCTCCTGCTACTCACAGTTACTCCAACAATACGCTTCAACGCCGACATGATCGGACACACGGAAACTGGAGGCATCCATCTGTAGAACTGACGCTGCAGAAAGAAAAGCACTTTTTTTTTTTCCACTTCACGGCCTGAAATGTCATGACAGATCTTTTCAAGTCTTGAGCTTTGCGGGTTATTTTAATTACTTTAAGTCAGCAGTGTCCAAATGTGAGCCGTTAAAAGCCACGTGTATGCAGCTTTTTATTACAATTAAACACCGCAAACGCCATTGATCTCCTGTTTCTGGCTCACAGTGTGATTATTGGTGATTGTTAAGTGAAAATCTGCACTCGCGTATGCGAAAAAGGCACCTGGCTGGAAATTAATAGACAACTTGAATCATCTCATTCATAGTAACATTTAAAAACTGACTTCCCACAGTGTCCACTAAGTGGATAATTGATGCAAAGTTCAATATTTTAACCTCACTTTTTAAAGATGAAGAGAGAAAAAAAAAAACTGGATTTATTTACAGTATTTTGAGGCTCATCTGTGCTCCTTTGCAGATCTGGACATGTAGTGATTCATGATTTTACTCATGATGCATGAACTTTAACAATTTGTGCACAAAGTGGCATCAGATTCAGGGAAATACTGACGAAATTCAATACGATTTTGATGTCAGTATTTTTGGGAAAGACTAAAGATGAAAAGAAAATAGCTTTTGCAGTTTATTTTAAAAATGTTTCTCTCTCTCAGCCTATTGAGTTCGGAAAATTGTAAAGTTGTAGTGCAGAATTTAAGAGAAATATTTAAGTTATATCACAATGGACGATAACCAAAATCCTAAACTGGATTAAATATATATATATATGTGCTTATATATCTAGTCTCTTATTGCAATATTGATATCAATATTTGATGAACATATCATCCAGCTGTGTGAATGTAGAATTGTTAAAGAAAAAACTAGCTATTGTGCTT
Source organism: Stegastes partitus (assembly GCF_000690725.1). Taxonomy (NCBI): domain Eukaryota; kingdom Metazoa; phylum Chordata; class Actinopteri; family Pomacentridae; genus Stegastes; species Stegastes partitus. The sequence continues at coordinate 109,398 of NW_007579247.1, forward strand.
AAATATCAAAGTGAGTTAGCTTAGCTTAGCATAAAGACTGGAAACGGGTGGAAACTGTTAGCGTAGGTCTGCCTGCATGTAACAAAATCCACCTCGAAGGCTTAAATAACTCACAATTCATACCGAAACCACAATGCAATTTAAGTGCCAAAGTAATGTGAGGGGTGGAAACTCCACAAAGCTACTGTTACACAACTCCTAAATAACAAGCTGTTGTTACGCAAATGAGCCACAGAATATTGTGTTAATTAGTGCACTTTAAATGAGCCGGTGGGTGGATTTTTGCTGTTCCCTTCTGTTTGCACTTCCTATGCTAAGCTAAGCTAATTATCTGTACCAGCATGACATTCTACAGACTATCAGGCTGTTCTTTTATGTTTACAAAACTGAATATTCTGGGTATTTTTTTTTTCTACTTGTTGTGTATTTGTTAGAAGTGGCATTAACAAAAGGCTAATCATCACAAAGTCATCTCCAGCTAATATCAAGTCACATGAGAGTCTGGTTTGTTTTCCATCATGAAATCCAACATGCAGACGTTTAGGTGAAGTTGTCTCAGCACATGGCAGCACTTCTGAATGCATGGCTCTCTGCCCGGCTGGTTTGAAGTGCTTCTTTATACTTTACTGTTTTGTTGATTGACTAAAACTAGACCTGAACCTCACTTCTTGTCGACGCTAATTAACATGTGAGATGGAACTGCTTCTTAGATCAACAATAAACTTTTATCAAATCGAACCAGTGTCCGACTCTGGATTATTTCAGTTTGTCAGGAGCACGAAGAGCTTTAATTTCACATCATCTTTAGCTCTTTTAGAACATTTCTTTTTGTAAGAAATGTCAAAGATGTAATGTTGAATAACACAAAACTTCTAGTAAGGATTCTCGTTATACTTGATTTTTTATTTTAAAAAACAGCAGAGCAGAAGGTGAAGTCTTCCATTATATCGTTTTGTTTGATCTAAACCCCAAAACCCAACTAATCCATTTGTAGTTGCATGTACATAAAACACTGATTTCAAGTCCTGAATTTTGCTTTTTTTTTTTTTTAAATTTGTATGACACAAAAAAAAATCAATCTTCTGCTTGGAACAGCCAAATGGAAACATCCAGATTTCACCTCATTCATTTATAGAGGGGCCTGGTCCTATTTATTTAAAACAGCCGCTGAGTGACGAGACTTGCCTTAAGAAACTTTGACACAACATCAAACAAGACGATCACCAGCAGAGGGAGAACGTCCCAGAACCTGAATCAACTGTTTCACCCCAGAATATAAACAGGATGTTCCGAATGTTGACAGACGGTTGAATACAAAAGAGACATTTGGATTAAGCACAAATATATCCACAAACTAAATGACAAAATACCCCTTGATCACATAAAAATAATGTTTTATATGCGTATTTTGTATGGTTAGGTAAATCTGTAACTTTATTTGAAATCAGAAATCTGAGCTGAAGCAACTTAATTCTAAATTCTACTAAATAAAGACAAATGAGTTGGTTTTATTGACACCAGGAATGTTTATTGTTCGATATCCACATCTGGACGGAAAATAAATATGATAATCCCGTATGTGTGTTTGGCGTCTGTGTGTCGGCGTTCACCTGCAGGAGAGAAAACAGCTGTTCAGTCACATCTGGAGGAAGGTAAAATGTGCATGAGCATGATTTAGAAAAACATCTTTATACGAAAAAAAAGCTGCACTGATCCAGATTGTTAACAAAACATGATTACGAACATGTCTCTAAGAGATACTGCTTCCTGTCTTCTTAAAAGTGTGAATTAATTAACCTCAAAGTAGTTTGGAAAACATTTACAGACGTGCAATTCTGAGAGTTTTTTTTCTGTCAACAACTTACGGTGTTTTTTAATGTCCATCAGAGTTTGGTACAGAGTTCAGGAACAACTCGATGTATCTTCTCCCTGAAAATCAGAGAAGAACCAAATGTGCAGGGAAATTTTGATCAATGAACGGTCAAGATTATTATTTCATTATGTCATAATAAACCAGAAAGATGGGATTTATGGAACTTGAAGTAACTGCTCTGTTAAACCTCAACTCTTGGGCAAAAAGGAAAAAGGTTCTGGTCGTTTGTTTTTCTTTATCAAACTGTTGTAGTGCCAGTTAAATTAATCAAAGTCTGTACGTGCATTTGTCATTGAACTACCTGCAAAAACCAACAAAAGAATATCAGTACCTCTGACCTTTCAGGACAGGAGCACTGACGACATTTTTAAACTGGATATTCTCGTTTACGGCATAAAATACACAGGTTAAATATCTGAGGAGCAGTTTTGTACTCAAACTCCTAATCTGACCTGTTTACTAAAAAATGAGGATGATAGCATCAGATAACAGCTATGCAACAGAAGGAAGCTGAATTCCAAAACAGTTTAGTTTGAGAATATGTTCTGCACTAATTTGCTATGAATTATGGGTAACTTAAGACTTTGTATTGTACTGCATTATGCTGCCTGGTGTCTCTATTTTGTCCATCTCATTTAAATCAGTGTTCAGAGGCTAAAGGACATTATCACTTCTCTGTATCATGAAGTTCAAAAGCACCAAAAACCTGCAGCCTCTAGACTGAGCACACGGGTGAATAATGAACACTGCTGAGATAGTTAAGACAATAACTGAACATTAGAACCTTCACCAAAGGAGGATAGATTGCAGAAAAGCTGAGTGTGTTGGTACATAAAATATATGACCGTGGAGTTTAGTCAGGGTTAGTCACTTACTTTAATTAAGTTTTGCCAGATTTTTCTGTCTGATCTAAAAGCCAACTTCAGATTGATGTAAAATATCAGCGTTAAAACGGCCTCTATGTGAAAAACTCTCCAACGTTCTCACCAACGTTCATCTTGTCTTTGGACATGGCAGTCAAGGCGTCTGAGTGGCAGCGGAAGAAAACATCGGCCTCTCCACTCGGCCTCCCAGTAGGACCACATTCAATCAGGATCTTAGACACGGCTAGAGGATAGAAGAACTGCAAGAGGAAAAACAAACACATAATAATCAAATCGGCTCTTGACAGCAGAATCAGCTTCAGCATCTTATGACGTTCTGCTTTTTTACCTTCACAATGTCTTCTCCAGAAACCGGGAAAGGAAGTCCTCTCATGTGGATGTAATGCAGCGGCACGGTGGAGCTGTGGGGGGCAGCTGGGGGAGAAAATATGTCACCAGGTTGAACAACCTATTAAAAATGTTAAGCGTTGTAGACATGTTTCAATAGCATCCAATGACTTCTCTAGAAGGCCAGAAAAAGCAGATTGTTTAGGTATTTAGTGCAGTTTTATTTAAATTAGGTTGTGTGTTTGAGTACTGAAGATGCAAATACTGTGCTTTGCATCTTAAGCACAGCATGAAACAACCTAAAATGGCAGCAATTTAACATGTCATAATAGTAAATATAGGGTTAAAGTAATACAGGCTGTGTGGTGCTTGTAGGCGCACTATTAGCACGAGTAGTCGGAGGCTTGTGGTGAGATCGCGTCCATAAGCTTAATATAATAAACTGTTTTTTTCACTATTAGACCTGCTGGCTACCATTTTACTCGTGTCATTGGACAGGTCCCTTGTTGTAGTAATGAAACTACTGTAAATATTTAGGCAGCAAAAATACAAATTGCAAGAATCTACTTGATATGCTGGAAATTGATTTTTTTTTTTTTTTTTTTAAGTTTAAATGAGCAATTGGTAATGGTAAGACAGATGGAAAAAAGTTAAACGTTTGTTTAAGCTACAAATAATAATTTAAATATTAGCTTTTTTCCAAAACACACACCATGTTAAATATACATAAAGACTATATAATGAGTCGTAGCCCTGTGATAAACTGGTGACCTGTCCAGATGTATCCCCTGCCTTCACCCTAAGTCAGCTGGGATAGACTCCAGCCCCCAGCGACCCTAGTGAGGATTAAGCGGTGTATAGATAATGGATGGATGGATATATAATGAGTCCCCTCACCAGCCCTGGTGATGTTCTGTGGCCTCCAGTCTGCTGGCTCAGGGTTGGTCTGCACAGGAGCTGAACCCATCCTCCTCCTCAAAGTAGATTCAATATCTTCACTACTGCTGGGAAACACTTCGATATATCTGCAAATATTACAGCGCAAGAACAATCAATGTGATCACAAAGAAGATTCTGTTTACATTTGGCCATGACATTTGCTATTGCTATTTGTTTCAAATAATTACAAGAAAAAAAAACGTGTGTGGATTGTGTAAATCTGCAGCGTCCCACCTGCTCCCTATCAGGTCTCTGTCTCTCTGCAGAGCTTCGTTAGCTGCTTCCTGAGAGGTAAATTTCACAAAGCCCTCCCCGGTCCTTCTTCCTTTACGATTTGCGACGATGGTGATTCCATTCTCCACGATATCCAAACCTACAAAACGCAGGAAGTAAGTAGTCTGTGATCTTTATAGTGGCCAAAGATAACATTGGTAAAAATAATAATAAGACGTAGACTGACACCATCTAAAGCATGCGCTGAAAACTGTTTTCCTGACCAACAATCTACCAGCACCTGTGTCTGTTTACCTGAAAAGAACGCAACAATTTCGTCCTCGGTGCAGTCGAAGGGAAGTCCTCTGAGCTTCACCACCCCGTCTGCTGGAGGATGGGCGGATTTCGTCAGGATGGCTTCAGCATCCGTGTTCGTCACTTCAAACACTAAAAGCAGGACATAAGATTTTCATGATTTAAATAGACAGGACTGCTCAATAACTATTTCAATAACTGTACTTGATTAAGACACAGCATAAAACTCCGTTGTCGTTTTCAGTGAGCTTGTATTCACTTCAGTGGCGTGTTTCCAGAGTGAAATGCAGCATCTGTACAGCACTAATTTGGAAAGTCCTGGCTACAAACAGGCAAAGATGCAACTCTGGGCTTCAAACCAGTTTAGCCAACCAACAGGTGGTGTCACACCTCACTGCATTATACAGCCTGTGGTCTGTATCTGTTGATCTTTGAGGGACAGTATCAGATGTAAGTCTACACTACATGCTGAAGTGAGTTTTCCAAATAATGCATAATAAACAAGCTGGATTTGTAAAGTGACTCAGGAGATTCCAAAAGCTGCCTGTAAAACCAGCCCACACATCTGAATTCACATAAACAACCTCCAGTCCTTCTGGCTACTGCTTGGGAAACTACAGATGTTGCTATGAACATTATTAATGGCTCCGTTCTTTTTAAATGTCCGCTAAACCACAACAGTGGGGCAATAAACCTCCATGCATAATACCAGGACCCTGACACTGATGCACCTAAATGAAATCACAATCAGTTACAAAGCTTACTAGTTGCACATGTGCTTGTCCTGCTGTGATGTGTCACACTGTCCTCAGTGCATGAATGTTTTTTGTGTGGAAGCCAGAGAGACGAACCTTCAACATATCGTGGACCGAGGTACTGCCGATGCTTCTCCAGAGCTTTCCTGACGTCCTCCTCGTGCTCCAGCTCGATGAAGGCTCGTCCCGACGGCCTCCCCAGCTGGTCCACAGCCAGGTGGATGCCGTTCTCTCCATCATGGACCCTACAATCTGAAACACAGTCATGTTTCTATAAGTGACAACATTCTCTTCATTCATTTTTTTTTTTTTTTTTTAAATTGAGTAAAAATTCTGTCCATGTGTGATGGTAATCTAACTACAATTTTATTAACAATAAAATAAAAATATCCCGACAGCTGTGATGGAGCTCAGGATGACCACTATGTAAGAAAAAATGTAACTGCAGCTGATAAACTGTGACAGCTCACCTGTCTGAGGGGAAGAAAGTACACAATGTGTATTGCTGTTAGGTCCTGATCTATCCAGTCTTTATGTGAGGGCATAATTTATAATCATATGCAATTACTGAAGTAATTACTGTTGTCATACATGCGTAAATGGGCAAAACTCTCTTTCTCTTTCTTTTGAGAAGCTCATATGTTAAAGTCACATTGGACAGTAATAAATAAAAGGTGTTTCGCTCTCCAGACTCTCACCTGAGAAGAAGTGAAGAAGGTCATGAGTGGTGCATGTCCATGGGAGACCCTTCACCTGGATGATGTAAATGTCCTTTGTCCTTGTCGGTTTTGATTCTGACTGGTAGTCTGGCAGCGGTGGGTATTCCTCCTCCGAAGGTTCTCCTGCCTGGAAGACAAGGTGTTTATCAGGGCTGAATGATTCTGGGAAAAGATCTAATGGCGACTTTTGTGACAGACATTGCTGTTTGATTTGTTATATACATATATTTTAAATCAGTCTTCATTTCAGAATCTACTATGTAATAGATTTAAAACTTGAGCCATGAGCACTATGGTTTAAATCCATGCTACACAATGTGCATCCTAAATTGCAGCCTTTACTAATTGCAGTTTTCAATTCACAACTTTGATTTGAAATCGATAAACTGTTCAGCTCGACGTCTGATACAATGGTTTAGCCACAGACCTGCTGAAGCTGCAGCACGTTAAGAAAATGACCTGCTTGGACATACATTTGATTAGAATTTCTGAAAGTACTTTTCTTTTCTGTCTGCTCTTTGTTTGACAGTTGTAGGCACCAGTTACAACAGTTTACATATTAAAACATGTAAAAATAATACTTTCTCAGTGCACGTGTTATTGAAATGAGCAATATTGCAACTAAAAAAAATGGAATATTGCACATTGCAGTGACATGTTGTACATTTCAATTTTATGTGCAACATGTAATGTGAAATATTTGATATAGTCGGTTGCAATATTGCAATTTCACAGGCAGTATTTCATTATCACGTGTAATACTGCTTTACTACTTCATTCTAACTGCCAGTATTACCTATTACCTTTCTATTCTAGTCTTATTTTAGCTTATTTTTACTTTTCAGTAAACCTACATCTTGTTGCTTCTCTACTACTCTATTGTTGTGTACTTATATCAGGCAGAAAATTTCTTTTGGGACAAATAAAGTTAAGATAAACTAAAACTTTAGCAATCCAGAGGTAAATTATGTAAATATTGTTTAGAAAAATATACGACACCAACTGCTAATAGAATAGCAGCAATATATACGTGTGATAAGTTGCTAAAAATAAGAGCAAGTCCAATAAAACTAGAATAGAAATGTAAGAAGTAATACTGGCGATGGTACTGAAGTAGTGAAGTAATACTAGTAAACAGTGGTGAACTAGTAAAACGGGACTCCAGAGGTAGAGTACCTTAAAAATAAACTACTTCGACAGTACCTCATAATACTGAAACTGTACTCAAACACAGTACTTGTTAGGGATTATACTACTATCAAAAATGGATACTAGTACAATAAACTAAAGTAGATGCTCAGTAAAGTGTTCTAGAAACATCGTAGGAGTACTTTTAAGCGACCTTCTGGGTTTCTCTATGACTCGACTCATGCTAACCCGGACCGGGCTATTCGGGGCTAACCTTGGTACAGAAGCGGGCCTGGCTGCTCCTCCCTGCAGCCTGCAGCTCACCGAATCTCCGCAGCCAGACTGTGCGGGTCGCTGAGGTCCAGGTCCGGTTCTGAGTGAACCCGCAGCTCTGTGCTGTTTTGACGATGGCCGCCGGTAACGTTCTCTGGCTAACTGCGACACACCGCTGCAGCAGGAACAGCACAGACCTCCCGGTACCGGACATTCTACCCGTCAATCTGGTTAGTTATCAGTGTGTTGTACTAAAAGGTCTCCGGTCAGTCTGAGGCTCTCTGACTCTCTGAATGCAGCCGGTTCGTTTACCGAAGCTCCGCTTTACCGTCCCAGTGAGCAGCTAGGTGTTCACGTGCGTCGGTGACATTCAAGGACAGCGCACGAGCGTTTCAATGGTGAAGCTGGCAGCCAGCACACGTCCGGTTTGAGATTTCACAATAAGAGTCGAGACTTTAAATAATCTAGAAAAACAAAGTTTGGATGATAAATTATTTTATTTTATTTTTTAAAGAGTCATTTGAAAGTAAATTAGTAAGCTAAAAACTAAGCAATTAATCTTTATAGTGACTTTATTGTTCTTTATTTACAAAACTGTAAAACTACAAGTAATAATTATGTGTATAGCACCTTTCTAAAACAAAATACAATTATACAATTATACAACAAATTAGAATAATATAGAATAGTAGTATAGTATAGAAACATTGCTATAAGTCAGAAAGAAAGAAATAGCATCCAAAACATGCAATATAAACAAGATTATATAGTTAGAACAAATACAGTCAGTTATGAAAAAGACTAAAATATTAACTTTATTTATATAGCACCTTTAAAACCTTTAGCAACTTTAACAGTTATCATAAACAATTTTTTATTTTTTTTAGGATCTAGATCTGCGCTTACTCTGGGAGTAAAAGTATTCAACTGGTCGGGTACTAGCTAGTCTTAGTCAGCTATTACGACTAATAGAAAAGCAACTGGACATCTCTTTTTGGTTCTGCAGTCCTGTTGCTTTTTGGCTTTGGTCGTCCCAAGGGCTTTAGTAAAAACCTTGTTTTGGATGGGAGGTTAAACGTCTTAAAGAACCATAAAAACAGAGCTTTTTAACAAAGCGTTAAATATTATCACAACCTGAATGACTGAGAATCTGCAGAGACAATGAATAGTTTTTCTTGCTCTAATCTTCAGTGTTTAACACGTGTTTGTCATCTAACATCTAAAATTGCACCACATTACTTTTACTAATAATTCTCAACAGACCTGAGTCAATAATTTTCCAAATTTTTTAAACACATCTTGGGGTCCTTCTTTAGTCGATAGAGCACTAGATGGAGCTATTCAGTTGTCAGGTGGATGGTCTGAGGTTGTGTTTTCACCACGTGATTTTAAACGACATAAAGACAAAGTTCTTTTAGAAAGCTTTCAACTACACATGAGGGCCTTCATCAGCAGATCGATACAAACAAAATTCATTTTTAAAAAATCATTAAAAAGTATTAATTAAATAAAATTGTTCAAATGAAGTTGCTCCTTCTCTATTGCTAATTTTCCTTTATTTTTTAAGTCTTTTTTTTTTAGTTTAAAGGATTTATGTGTGAAGTTCTATACAAATAAAGTTAAGTTCAAGTGAGCTGGTATAATAATCTAAAACAAAGAAACAGGGGAAGAAAACATCCACTTTCATGCCAAAAACCTCACATTTCTAGACAGTTATATGGATTTTTAAACTGTAGATCAAACATCCCAATAAAATGCACTTCTTTATAGAGCAGTTTCAATTTCTCTGAGGCTTAAATTTATTAAATTTAAATTAGGAGGCTATAAAGGAAGTAGTATTTCTATGAACTAGTGCACACTTGACAAAGTTTGACAACTTTACGCCAAGTCCTTCCTCTGTCTCCGGTTCACACTGCCATCTAGAGGTCTGGATGTACTCAAAATTCTCATAATACCCTCTGAGTCATTGCAGTCTAGTGATTTTCATCCCTGCAGCTCCTGCAGACAAACAGAAGGAAGCTGGTGGAAAACTTTGTCATTTAATGTTGTTTCCCACCATGTGTGCTGTTTCACCAAATTGCCCCTGAGACAAAAACAAATTGGCTTTTAACCACAGCAGGAAACTGGTTTAAAGAGATGGAATTTTAACAGTTTCTTGGGGGAAATACGGCGACGACAGCAGGACAGAACCTGATGTTTTACACAGTAATGCAACATTTGCAGTCTTATTACTTGCAGCACTCCTGCTGTGGGGATATAATCGGGTTCGTCAAACTGAAATTGTTACATTTAGCGTAACATACGTCAAAGCAAACCTTGGTTTAATGCAAATAAGATATTAGACTTATTACAAGGATGATGAATCCTCTTCACTTGGGTTGGGGCTGCAACTAATAATCTAGTACTGTGCCGGCTGTTGTGTCAATTCTTGTTCGAAAATTGGGGGAAATTTTTTATCATCATAATCTCCCGGGGCCCAAGAGGAGACACTCAAATGTTTTGTTTTGTCCAACCAAGATATTTACTGTACAGCTGCTTAGGAAAGCAGCAGGAATTCATCTGCCATCACATTCCTTAAATTCCTGATGATTACTTTGAATTTCTAGTGTTGCTGAGTGCTTTCTGCCCCTTTCACAACTTGTCTTAACTTTGGGTAACTGCTACAGATCACAGTTTCTCCCACGCCGGCCTTCTGTGACCTCCTCAGTGTTTCTGGGAGGATTTGAACTTCCACAATTATAGACAAATGGCACAAGGGGTTATTTGGGGTATTAAAACCCTTTATCACACAGTTTTTAACTTTTGGTTTCCCCTGAAGTTGATCTTAAGTCCTGCAGAGCTTTTTTTATTAATATGCTTTATTGTGTTCATTATCCTTCTTGTTTCTTTCACCTCCTTCTACAAATGTTTCCTCTTCTCCTCTGCCTCTTTTTCATTTTCCTTCCTCTTCATCCTTAATTTCTCCTTCTGCTCTTTCTTTTGCCTTCCGTATGATCCTCACGATGTCCTCTGTGACTTTCCTCCTCTGGGATTGGAGCAACTGAAGGTGAAGTCCTGAGATCAGTCCATCATGTTCAGTGTTGGACGGACTTTACGTTAAGCTGACAGCAACTGAACGTGTCGGCTTCATGTTTGAATGAGCACCCTGCCAACTCTTCTGTAGTTTGTCGCTTCCACCTGTTTAGAATTATTTCCTCTGAGCTTATTAAATACCTGCAGCTTCAGACAGCAGCAAGATCCACAAGCGTCTCCAAAGAGAGAAAGTTGTGCACATTTACAGACAAAGCAACAGCAATATCATCATCATTAATTATTTACTATAATTATTACTTATTATTATGTACACAATGAAAAAATAACCCTTAACTGGGAGACAGGATCAATCAGGATGTAACATTAAGTCACATTCAGTTTGTCAGCTGCAGTTAAGGGTTTTTTGACATTGCGGCCCTCCCCAGGTTGAGACCTGCACAGCTGCACTGTTTAGGAAATCAAAAAACCATTGGGCTGTTAGTTTTTTAGACACTTTTGTTATATATAAACAAATAAAACATTTGTACCACAGCTCTCTCTGGCACTGTGGTGGTTCGTCTGAATGAACACATGAAACACATGAATGGAAAAGTTACCTATGCCTGAATTATTTAATTGTGTGACTTAAAGCACCAATTAGCGACATGTGTTGAGTTAGGCTAGTCACTTTAAAGGGGGCTGAATACTTATAAACTCATTTATTTTGCATTTAATATTCAGAATTAGTCAACATTGCTTTCTAGAACAGTATCTTCAAATTGACATTAAAGAGTCTTTATTGGTAAATTGTTGTTAAAAAAATACTAAATTGACCATGATTGCATTTTGAAAAGCAGTGTTTTTATTATTATTGCTTTTTAGAGGCTTAAAACACCAATTGGCTAAATATGTGTTAAGTTAGGCGAGTCACCTTAAAAGGCAGTGCATACTTACGAAATCCGGTATTATGCATTTTATATTTTTAATTAATTGACATTACTTTGTAGAAATCTGATGTCACTTTGACATTGAAGAGTCTTTATTGGTTAATTCTTGTAAAAAAAAATAAAATTAAAAAAAAGCCAAATTAAATTGAGCATGGTTGAATTTATTTTGAAAAGCATTATTATTATTATTTTTTACCGGCACTACATTTACGTATCTATGTGTACATGCATGTATCTAATTTTGCAATTTGTGTTTGTATTTGTCGGCCAAATTCTAAAATAGTACTTAAAATTTTCTTCCACGTAACTAAGCATCCACAGGAAAAAAAGAAGAAAAAAGAAAAAAGGAAAAGAAAAAAGGAAAACACAGCGTCACATGACCGCCTCCGTTATTTCCTGCAGCAGCAGCCTGTCCGCGGCTCTGCCTGCCTGCGACAGCACAGCAGCGGTGTGGTCGCTCCGAGCGCACGGTAACGGACAGAAGAACCACTCGGCACGTACCGAAGGCCTCCGAACCGCCCCGAACCCCGTTATAGCCACCGCTCCGACGGATATAAACACACACTTAGATATTTTTTCTAATCTTAGTCGCTGTTTTTCTTTTTAAATTTGATATCATTGTTTAAAAAAAAAGAAAAAAGAAAAAAAAAAGGAAAAAAAAAAAAGTCCTCGTAATGGCGACAGCTGCGGTGTCTGCCCCTGCTGGCTGCGGCCCCAGCCCCGGGCCGGGAACCGAGCTGGTCCGCGGGCAGGCCTTCGACGTCGGGCCTCGGTACAGCAACCTCTCCTACATCGGGGAAGGCGCCTACGGGATGGTGTGGTAAGTTTTACCCCGAGCCTCTCTTCGCTCAGCCCGGCGTGTTAGGTTTTGTTCAGAGCTGACACCTTTCGCTTTCTTAGCCCGACATCACGTTTAGCTAACTCGCATCTTTTCCGTTACAAACTAAAGTCATGTTTGAGCTAGCAAGCAACAGTGTCCAGCCGATTAAATGACAACGGCGTCCGTTAGCGGGGGGGAAAAACGATTAAATCACGGCTGGAAGTCAATATGCTGAACCTGGAGGACTGTTTTGTGTAGCTACTTTTAGCTTCAATCAATAGTGAGGAACGATTCTATTTAAAATATCAGATTTTTTATGTTCAAATATGTTACACAGAGCCATTAAAATGACCAGTTTTTAACAGTACTAGTGTATGGGTCATGGGTGTGTACAATCCTCCACTTTAGAGCTACAGCTGTTTAATTAACTTTACATGATAGCATTAAATGAGTAGGTTTTATATTGATCTAACAGTGCTACATGTTAATTATCTCCACTCTATCATCACTTTAATTTTTCATGTCCTCTCATTCATGGTAGCTGCACACTATGCTGTTTGTAATTTTAGCATAATAGGTCAGAAAAATGCATCCTTGCCTGGTTAAATGCAGTTTGTATAAAGGAATTTATAGGAAACTTCAACCACTTCTAGTTTCTATCAGTGATGAGCAAGATTATGCTTAAAATATCTGATTTTGTTATTCCGATGTGTGACACAGAGTCATTAAAATGACCAAATCGGATCATTTTTCTGTCATGCTTTTATAACATGGGTGTGTACAATCTTCCACTTTATGTTTACAGCAATTTAATCAACTTTACAGTGTCTTTTTAACCCCCAAACTTTAGTTGCCCATTAGACGTGCAGGTTTTATACTGTTCTGACATTGCTAGATGTTAATTGAAATTTGAGTGTCTTCTCATTCCTGGCAGCTGTACACTAAGTTTAGGTTTTGTTAGTAATATTTGCATAATATGCCTGTAAATACATCCTTGTCTGGTTAAATGCAGTGTATATAAAGGGATTTATAGGTAAGAGCCACTCTGGAAGTAATGATATTCTATCAGTGTTGTAGTGCAGAAACACTCCATTTTTGTTAAATAAATAAATGTCATGTTTTAACTATCAAGCAACTGTGTCCACCTGATGTTGGTTTAATGATGACAGTATCTGCTAGTAGTGGAAAAAAAAGCTTAAATCGCAGTTAGAAGTCATTACACTTCACCTCAAGCTCCTTTTAGCTCTTATCAGTGCAGGATTGTTCTTATAATATCTGAGGTTTTTATTCAGATATGTGACACAGAGCCATTAAAGTGACCCAATGTGATCATTTTTCAGTAATACCTTTATGACATGGGTGTGTACAGTCCTCCACTTTACATTTACAGCAATTTAATCAGCTTTATAGTGCCTTTTCGTGCCCTTAACTCTATGTCACCACTGAATGTGTAGATTTTATAGTAGCGTGACACTGCTGCATGTTATTGTTTTTCCATTCTCCATAAAATTTTAATGTGTTCCCACTCATTGTAGCTGTACTCTATGCTTGGGGTTTGTTAGTAATATTTGCATAATATGTCTGAAAATGTATTGTGGGAGTATCTCTAGGGGTTTTGTGGTTGGTTAAAGGCAGTATGTGAAGGAATTTATAGGAACAGGCCACTGTGGAAACAGCAATATCCTATCAGAGGTGTAGTAAAGCATCATAGCGCAATTTATGTCACAAAGAGCAGCTAAATGCATGTCATGTTTTCACTAGCAAGCAACAGTGTCCAACCAGAGATGAAGAACGTGTCTGTGTCAGGGATTGAAGCTTAAATCAGAGCTAGTAGTCATCACCTGAAAGAAGTTTCTTTTAGCTTTTCTCAATGGTGAGCAGGATTGTGAATAAAATATTAGATTTTTTGATTCAAATATGTTGCACAGAGCTATAAAAATTCTATATTTTTTCAGGAAATACCTTTATGACAGGGTGACATGGTTGTGTGCAGTCCTTCACTTGAAATTTCCAGTTGTTTATTCGTCTTTATAGTGTCTTTTTTTATCTCCCAAACTGCAGTTTACAGTTAATTGTGCAGGTTTTATACTGATCTAACAGTGCTACATGTTATTTTCCCTTCATTTTATCATCACCATAAAATTTCCATTGTCTTCTCATTCCTGGTAGCTGAACACTATGTTTAGGTTTATATTTGCATAATATGTCTGAAAATGTATTGTGGGAGTATCTCAAGGGGCTTTCCTTGGCTGGTTATGTGCACTGTATATAAAGGCATTTATAGGAAAGAGCCACTCTAGAAGCAGTGATATTAAATCAGTGTTGTAGTAGAGCATAAACTCATCGTAACTCAATTTGTGTGCCGTTTTTTTGTAGTATATCCATTTTTTAAAATCCCCTTTCACTACATGACTGTTATCTTTGCAGCACACACTCTTGTAATAAACCTTGAATATGATAATGTTAATTTAATTATAGCTGCTTTTCAGATTGCGTTCAGTTAATTATGGCTCTCTGCTTGCAAAAACAATCTGTTTTTTGTTTCTTGAACCACTGGTAGTGTAGTTGACCTTAAATGTGCACACTGTACAGTATTACATAATACAGTATATTGTCCTTGTGTCAAACAGCAGCAGTGTAGTTCTTTTGTCTTGTGCGGCGAGAGGAGCTGGGTATTTTGAGAACATGATTTGACACAGTCTGCCTGCAGCGTTGAGACACAGCAGGCGGTTTAGTATGTTTTTGTGTGAAAACTGGAAAACCCACCAAAACCACACAGTTGTTGCTTTTATGATCCCCCCAGCAAAAAAAGTGACTCGTACATACTGCAGCTCAGGGAAAGCAGAGCAGACGAAGCACAGTTCACTGTTAAACGATGTTCAGTTGTACAGAGTTGTATGTCAGGTTACAGTAAAACTTTAGGGGTTTAAATCTGTGAAGTGATGGCTAGCTAGTAGCTGGGCAGCTGTGACATTTAATTAGCCATTTAAAAACATTTAGTAATCAATAGAAAATAAATCCAGTCTTTAGCGTCACAGATGTAAGGCTTGTCTTTATATTTCTCTTTTATATCACTAGGAGTTACAGCTTTTTTTTTTTCTTTCTCATTGTTAGCCAGTGAAAATGGGCAACATGAATATGGCCCTTTAAATTCTGGTTCCCTGCAATGAGAATTTGGCAATATTATTTTTAGTATACCCTGTTAAACTAACAAAATATCTTACTGCGTGCTGAAAAAAATAGAGGCTCTAGTATATGAATGCATTTTGATCGCCTGTATCTTTTGCAATTGGAAATGAGGCTGGGTGAAACGAGCAGTTTCCTGTTTCACTAGCAGTTTTTACATTGATGCCCATTCACGTGCACTGCTGCACCAGAGTGGCAACAATTAAGGGGTTAGTTATCAACTAAATTGTTTGTCAGCTACTAACTAAGGTATGAAACTGATTAGTTGCTCGGTTCTTTGCTCCTCCGTGACAGTAAATTAAATATATTTGAGTTGTGGACAAAACAAGACAGTTGTGTAAAGACAGTTGTGGAAGTCATCTTAGGCTTCTGGAAACACCGATCAATATTCGTCACCATTTTCTGACATTTTAACGACTGAACGACTGATTAATTAAGCCAAAAAATAATCAACATGTTGGTCAGTGATGAAAATTGTCATTAGCTGCAGCTCTGCTACCCACTGTAAACAGACAAGCAGAGAAACTAGAGCTAAAAAAACTTTTATTTGTTCCATCATCATCAGTTGTGGGTTTTTTTTTTTACCTCTTTTCTTTGTAAATTATCTACTTAAGAGTTTACTCCGTTTGTTTATCCCTTCGCAAAAACTGCGTCTGAGATGTTGTGGAAACTTTTCATCACTTTCTGACGTCTTATAGACCAAACCATTATTCAAGAGAATAAATGGCATAATAATCGATAATAGAAATAGTTATTATTTACAAGATTGTGGGAAATATGTAATGGAAACTTCAATAATTGCTGAATATAAAAAGTCAATTTGAGCTGAATCCTGTTTGTTTTTTCTTCTGAATGCTGGTGCTTAGTTTGATTTTACAGGATGTTTGATACCAATTACTCTGCTCCGAACCCCTCCTTGGAAAATGGTACAGACTGGCCACCCATGAAGCCCGATCGTAGCGGACACCTCAGGAACGAACACAGCTGTTTAAGTTTGAACTAAACATGCAGACATGAGCAAAATCAGGCTGAGACGTCCTCTAACACCACCTGAAAACAACACACCGAGCATCTTGTTCTCTTAGCCAGCAGTTAAAGTGGATGTGTTGAAGTGGTTACTCATGGGAATTTTTGCTTCTAGATCTGGTTCTCTTTACTGTGGCCTTCCTGCACTTCACCTTTTAGAGATCACCTGCCAGTCAAACTGTGTGGGCAGCACTGCGACGCCTTTTTTCTTGTTAAGTTTCAGTCTCTGTCAGCTTTAGGTTATCTCTTCACTCAGCCAAGTCATCGGCGCTCCTGCCAGCCGTCTTCTCCTTGCAGTTATTGCAGATGCTGTTTCCAGTAATGGAAATGTTTTGTTTTTTTGTTTTTTTGTTTTTACCCTGCAGATAAAGCCTATCTGTAACTTTTTGCTTCAAGATCAGATGCTCTTTTCATTTCACCATTGGCAGAAATGATGGGTAGTTGGAGCAGTAATCGTTGATGAGATCAGTTAGATTGGAACACTACTCATTTTTAAGGGCACTTTAACACAAAGCATGTTGTGACCAGTTTTCTTTCAGCTCTTGAATGTTTTCATCCATTTGTGGGATGCATCAGGGCTGGTGTGAGTGATGTCAGGTCACAACAAAAACATGAGATGATGTGCTTTCAAATGGAAGTCCTAAATATCTTACAACAGTGATACAGTCTATTAAGAGTTAGAATCACAACTTTTATTTAAATATATTTCAAGCCATAAAATACAGACAGTAGGACTACACACAATGATTATTTTTATCGTCAATTAATCTGTTGATTATTCTGTCAATGAACTGATGAATGGTGTGATCTATACAATTTATGAAAATGGTGAAAAATATTAAATTTACTGTCATAGAGGAGTAAAGAAACCAGAAAATAACATTGAAGAGGGCAGAATCAGAGAATTTACACTTCTTCTTTTTTTTCCCCCCCGCTCAAAAAAATGCTCAGAACAGTTAATCGATTATCAGAGTAGTAGACAACTAATGAAGTGATCGATTAGTCACTGCAGCTCTAACAGACAGCTCCATTATGCTTAATTAAGGTTAAAGGGACTGGAGTTGCTTTTGTTTGGACTCGCAGTGATGCCAGAATCTTTACACTGATTAAATGGCAGGCTATAAAGCTACATCCCCATTAAATGCAACCTTTTCTTCTTTTACAAGTTTACATACCGTGTTGCAGTACATAGTTTGAAAGGAAATTGATTTATTTTCTTTCAGATCTTTCTAAAGCATTTCCTCTCATTTTTATGATCAATTCAGTGACATCTTATATCATCAGCAAAAGCTGTAAAACAGTCCAGTGTTTTACTGAGATCTCGTTGGTGTGAAGGCTCAGCTGTTGTGCTGTTTCTGTATTTTCGGTGTGCTCTGAGGCGGTCGGAGTGAGTGATGTGTCAGCCTCGGCCTCCTTGCTCTCGTCTTGCTGCGTTCTTTTTGAGACCTGTGGTTTTTCAGTCAGTTGGTCATGTGGCTTTGATGTGCAGCAGCCAGAGAAAGTGGTGCAGTGTGTACTTCACAGGCATCCCTCGGTTAGCATCTGAAATATTTTCAAAATCTCATCCCTAAGTTCTTTTTTGTGCGGCTGCACTGCTATATATACTGGTGTTACCGTCTTGTGAACTGCTTCCCTTGGGCGGCATTCAGCAAAGCACTATGAGTCAGGAAATGCTGGCTGCTCTCTCATATTTTGTTATATACATTTTCTCCATGAGCACATGTTTCACACGTAGAGGGCTTTTGCAAAATAAGTAAAGGTCACAAATGCATAGTAAGACAAAGTGATATGAAAGTGATAACGAGGCAAAAATACATAGGGAAGTATGTATAGTAGAATTGTGTCTTGTAGCATTTTTTGTCATGTAGCTTTTGCAGGTTCACATGTAAGTCGATGCACACATTCCACAAATATTATCATTGTGTTGTGGGCTCCTTTGCATAAAACAAGCTCATTGACTTAGACTTAGACTTCATTGGTGGATCCATTTTCCAATCAAGAGACTGGAAACAGTAAGGCTACAAAATAATTTAATAATTTTCACAATGTTAGCTTCCTGCAACTAAAGGAGCATGTTTAACTGGGATATAGACATTGGAAATGCTTTACTCATAGAAAACAGCCCATATAGATTAAAATAATAATAATAATTGGTTTCACCTGTAGTAAATCTGACATTAAAATGCCATATTTCACTTTTTCCAAACTAGTTTTTGACCACACACTTGCCTGAGTTGCTGTGCTGTATTAACTGAGTGGAGACTAGAGGCTTCTCTGTGCACAGCCGACTAGTTAGCATCAACCGTAGCCTGCATGTGGGGCGTTTATGCAACATTATGTCTTCTAGTGTCTCTCAGTAAGTAGATGTACAGCAAATTGGGTGATATGGGTACAATTTTATTTATATTTTGCCTCGAGGAGATGGGTTAAATTCAGTTGGGGACTATTTCGCAGCAGAGAATTATGCATTAGCAGGAATGTAGCACAACAATAAAGTAAAGGTAGTGCTGTGCTTTTCTAAATGTAAAAGTGTAATAAGAAAGTAATCATCATAAATAATCCCCAATATTGATTCTGATTAATGCCATAAGCCGAGATGCCGGATATGGTTGCCATGGCAGCAGCAGTAGCAGCTCTGTGTGCAGGCCTAAAGTATTTGTATAACTTGCTTGATGACACAAAAGATTATGCAGGGACAGTGAGTCAAAGATGCAAAAGTTGGTCGCTGCAGATGTATGATTGTGGGTTTTATTGCTGAAAAAATGTGGTTAATATGGAGATTTATGCCTGTAGAGAATTGGGATGGGCCACACTGTGTCTGTAACTGGAGCTGCATTATCAGCGTTATTTGATCGCAGTAATATACGGCTTTGCTGTGTTCTGGCGCTGTTTTGTCTGAGCAGTCTTTCTAAAAGTGATTCCACAGTAATCACGTTTTAACGAGGTAATTATCAAAACTGCAGCTTTCCTTTGCAGCCTTCTACAACAGTTTGTTTTGTCACCAGCGATTGATCCAAACTCCACTTTAGAGAGAGTATTTATGGAACCAAAATCCCACTGTGCTTCCTGGTTGGCCACTGATCAGCAAGCTTTCAGTTTTGAGTGTAGTTTCTCATAAAGCCTGCCTTTTTACTTGCATTTCTGAGAAACTGAAACGTGATACAAGGTCCTTTTCATCCATACGCTTGCTATGCTTTATTATATGCCAAAATTTGGAGGCATGTCTGTGTCATTTTCTGAGTAGGCCTATTTTTGTTTTCAACAGCCTCTTGTCGAGGGTAAGGCTGCTCATGTCAGGGCTTTCCAGTGGCTGACGCTCCACAGATTGGCGTTGCGCTGAGCCTCTTTACAGAAGCCTGAGTTCGCGCACACCGTATGCTTACACAATCACAAGATACTGTATCGCCCTCTGTGATGATATTCAGGAGCTGCCGTGGCATACTCTGCCTTTTCAGCCCGCCCACATGAGCAGTTAGATCATGGGGGAACGCTGCTGAAGTGGCTCCTGTTTATAAAAAGTTTTAGCATCTAAAAAGATGGTCGATAGTTGGTCAGATTCCTGCTTTTGTCCATGTCAGATTGGGAGAAACTAAACAGAAGGGAAAAAGATCTAATTGCCTTCATCTGGAAACATTTTTGTTGTTTGTTGTTGTTTTCCGTAGATTTTATTGGCGGGTCTGGTGTTGCGAGAGAAACTGGATCAGTGCAGCCAAATCTGATGCCTCAACTCAGGATAGCCGCAGGTGTAGAATCCAATACCAGTGGTCTCTTTTTGCCAAATTTAAAATCTGCATACTGCACTGTAGGGTGGAGCGATATATCAAATTAATTTCATTGATTTACATTTTTGTTGTTGCATGCGATAAGGAATGCATAAATGGTGAAATCGATATTTGTGCTCCCTCTGCTGCCTCTCAAAAAACACCAGTGTTAGCAGTCAGCAGTAGGTCCCTGGAGTCATGATGGTAATTTTCTCGGAGATGCCCAAAAGTGTGAGCTTTTCCAGTCAAAATGCACTTGAGTAATGGCTGCAGAAGCTGACAGCATGGAAATAAGAGCTTTGGAGCGTCATTATATTACTTCAGTGATATGGAAATGGTTCAGTTTTGCAAAATCTGACAATGACCAAACCCACCGTACTGAGTAAAATTTGTAAAAACTCTGAACTACAGCTAGGAGCAGCAGTGAAGCAGGAGCTATGTACATCTCATGCTCCTGCTAACACCCATCCCAATTCCCAAACCACCACTGAAAAGCAGCTAATATTACCGACCTCGCTTTCCAGTGTCATTCGTATGCAAAGACAGGCCCCTTGCAGATAGAAATTACAAAAAGTGTTGGCATTTTATATCAGGCAAGACACAGTTACAAGTGCTGCTTTTTTCTTGTTGCACAGTCATTGTTTTTCCTTTTTCGCATTTGCGATGTGTTAAACGATTATAGCTTTAAGAGTGGAGCTTCTCATTTCTCAGCTTTGTCCAAATGCCTCAGTCAATGGAGGATGTTTCTTGTTGTTTCACTTAAGAAAACTATTTTTGAATTGCCTTTTGTCCTTAGATTGTGTAGAGAGAATGTAAAAGTGTTCTCTATAACACTGACAAAGATACCCATGGCAATTGGTTAGGCAACGAAAACAGAATAAGTGTAACTGATTGGAGGAAGTATGAAATTGATAAAGCAGCTTTACTTTACGTGGACCAGTGATTTTATAGCTAATACCCAATCTGTCTTATAAGATCAGAAACTGTTGTTCAGATGCCTCAAAACATCTTTTAAGGCTGTGATTAATTGAATTATGATTTAGTCTGTCTGTATTTTTCACAATTTACGGAATATCTAAAAAAAATTCAAATAACTTTGGTCTAGTAAACAGTTAATACCCAAAGATTACCAAAAATGTCTTACAAAGCAAGACAAAGCAGCTCGTCTTTGCATTTGATAAAGTACACCATTTGTCCTTGATGAAGTCTTTTAACTCTTAAGCTTTTATGGAAATAGGTGACAATTCTCGATCAATTAATCCAGTTGTTTCAGCTTTTGCTTCTTTAATGTTTTCAAAAGCTTGTGCTGTAATATGTAGTAACTGTACCATCTGTTAACACACGATACAGCGAACCTTATTACAATTTATTATCTTGGAAAAAATGAAAAGTTGTGTAGAATACAGTATTTTCCCCCATTCGCCATTTACCAGAGGAAATTTTATTTGCCAGCACTGACATCCACTATGGTAACCAGTTTTTGTCTGGTAAACATTTCACCCTAAACCCCAAAACCAAAATTAAATTTATGTCCACGTCTCCCTCCTGGTGATTGCAACTCCTTCTAATCTTGATCTTGAGTCCTTGACCCGCCTGATTCTTAGCCGTTGCTGATGCTCTGCTTCATTCTGCCATGAGCCGTCCTCTTGAAATGCCACCGTGGCGCCCATCTCCATGGCAACCCCTCTGCCTCTGACATCAGTACCACCACTCCACAGCCAATGGGAGAGGGAGGGAGAGAATGAGAGCCTTGACACTCTGAAATCCTGTTGTGCAATTCAGAAGGAGATATAATTTGTGTAATTTGGGTGGTTACGCCTGGCAAGACGAGCACGACGACTTCTGGCTCAGCATGCACGTAAAACATTAACGCACACTGCTGCTTTGTTGCACCGATGCTGCTATCTGTGCTCGTCGTCAGGCTCTGACAGATGCGTTTTATTGCTGCACTGCTGTTGGCGCATTGGCCTTTCACTTGTTACATATTTCTCAGGGAGGCTGATTAAAATGAGCACAAACCCTCCTACTGAAGTTGTGTGATGACTGTTGTGTTTTGCAGAAGTGGCCTGACGGCTTTGATTGTATCTCTTGCTCTGGTTTTCTTTAAAATTCTTCTAAGGTTGCAGAGGTTGTGGTTGCCTTAAAATCAGCACACATGACTGATATAATGAGTTCTCATCTTTTAAGTGAAGTCTTGCTAATGGAGATACAAAGCAAGAATGCTGCATGAGAAACTCTTGAAAATCTCCCACTCTACTTCTTATTCCTCTTGTTTTGTGTTGTTTTCTTGTAGCAGTGATAAGAGAGGCCATGCATATTCATGGAAATAATCTACGTTGCAAATCATCAGCTTCTCCTGCAAGATTGTAGGCTAGAGACACTCATTTACGGCATTAAGGCTGCAAACTATTGTTTTTGTGACTAATTAATCCGTTGATTATGTTATTAATTACATTTTTTTACTACATGAAATGACATAAAAGAGCCAAAACTGACATCTTTCATTGTGACTGTTTCCCAGAAATATTTATTTCATAATGATATACATTAAAAAAAAAATAAATGAAAAGCAGCAAATCGTGACATTTGAGAAGCCACAGTCAGAATATTTGCACGTTCTGCTTGATTTAACAGCACTGCAACAAACGATTCGTTTAGATTTTCAGTTTATTTTTACTGTGAAAAACAGTCTTTTTAAACCCAAGGTGACATCTTCAAATGTCTCTTTTCCTTTACTGAGTAGCCTTAAAAAACCAGAAGATATTCAGTTCGTCGTCAAACCAGCAAATCCTCACAGTTTCGATGATGGAGCCAGTTAATGTCTGCCATTTTTGGTGATTTAAATAATGTGCTGTTGTTTAATTGCCTAATTGTTTCAGCTGAAACTAAAACTTGAATAATTAGTGTCATAAAGAACGCATTTGGAGGAGATGAGGTGATATTTGATGTGGATACAGAGCCAAACGTTTGCTTTGGTCAGGCTGAGTGCAGTTTTCATTCGCACGCTACTTTGTTTTATATTAATCTATGAAACATTTGTCCCTTCAGCTCTTGTATTAATTGGTTATCCTGATTCAGGGATACCAGAGAGTGCTTCATTTAATTTGCAGAGTTTTTATCTATGCAAAATAACGCCGTCTGGGTCGGGCTGAATGCAGGGACTCGGCCGGCGGTGGAATCTGTGACCTTGCTGATAACGAGCTCAAGCAGAGATACCGAAGTTCAAGTGTTCGGTTTGCACCTGAGAGCTGGAAGTTATACAGCGCTTACATAGGGGAGCGGCGATGTGCTTACAGGCAGAGGCATGAAAAAAAAGATAAGAGCTTTTTTGTTGGAGGGCTGCTGTACTTCAGATGTACATTACAGCATTTACAGTGTTTGTGCCTGTGTGGGCTACAGTGCCTCAGTCAGCAGACCTGTTTTTACCTTAGAGGCTCACGCTACAAGAAATCATAACTCTGTGATGTAACACACATATACAGTGGTGGAAAATAACCTTTACTTTAGCGCAAGTTTGAGGTGCCTTAAGTGAATATTTCCATTTTAAATGATATTTTCTACACCACTACATTTATCTGACTGCTTTAGTTGCTTTAGAGATGAAGGTTTTACACCGTGGATGATGAGACAAGCTTTTAAAATGCAACACACAGTTAAAGACAAACCAGTGGTTTCCAGGCTTTTTTAAAATTCCTACAAGAAAGCTTTGTGAAGTCTGGTTCCCATTTCAGATATGTGAGTGCTGTTAACGGCTCCACCAAACTTCCCACAGTAAGGTCCAAAAATTGAAAACAGATTTGTGTATCAGATCTTTGTTTATTGTTCCTTCTTCTCCCATTAATCATGTTTGGGCCCCTCAGATTTATCTGCTGTCCCTGTGTAGGAAAGCAAATGTAAATCTGGTCTCACCTGCCACAGCTACAACAGTACAATGCTGCAAACACACTGATGCTTCACTATTAATCATCTAATCATGTCGTATATAACAATGCATCAGTCAGAGGAACCAAACCACCACTTTTATTTTAATACTTTAACTACATTTTTCCTGCTACGTATCAACTGTAACTTACGCAAGATTGTTTATGCAGGACCTGGACTTAAAATACCTTTCCTTGTTACTTTTATGTAACTAAAGCATTTGAATACTTGCTCTACTTACTGTCAGAATGGAATTCAGTTGACCGTGCAGCCAAGTTTGCTTTGGCTTTTGAGGTAAATGACCTACCTAGATTTAATCAGATATCATGCGAGCTGCTGGGATAAGAGACTCGGATCTAAACATGTAAGTCAGCAGCACAGCACATCTGCATTTAGCCTGATTGTGTTTTTGTTGCAGTTTCTATTAAGCCTGTTGTGTAATCCAGTTGCTGTCTGAAGAAATTAGAATAATGAAATGGCTCCAGCTTCTGTCATGTCGATGATGGAACGTACAGCAACTGTTTATTTTAAAAGCCTGCCAAGGTAAATAGAGTTCATGAAGCACATGTCCATCAGTCGGTACAGGAATGACAAACATACATTTTGATATGGATTTAGCAATTTAGTGATTTTTTTTGAAAGGCAAATTGTGGACTTCCTGTTTTTTTAAATTTTATTTCTGTCGAGAAACGTGTGTATATTTTGCAATGTTTTGATAATCGATTCAGCACTTTTGTTTTCTTTTTTTAAACATTTTGGGGCTTTTCGCCTTTATTTTAGAGCAGTAGAGATAGACAGGAAGGGGGGAGAAGAATGGGGACAGCAAAGGGTCACGAGCAGGAGTCGAACCCACGATCGCTGTGTAGGGGAACTGTAGCCCCTGCTCATGGGTCACCCGCTCAACTAGGTGAGCTATAGGGGGACCCAGCATTTTTATTTTCAAAACAAAAATGCCAAATATTTGTTGCTTTAAGCTTGGCAGAATGGGAGTTTTTTTATGCTTTTGTTGGCCGTACATGCTAGGAACTTGTATATCTTTGGGTTTTGGACTGTTGATTGAATGAGACGAGATATTAAAACGGATCAATCTGTGTTGACAGATCAACTGATAACCATTAGTTGCAACCCTAGTGTAATTAATAGTATGTGTATATTAGTGTTAATACGAGGCTTCCCCCAGGAAATCAGATAACCAAAGTGGTTATCCACCTCGCTCTTTTCACAGTCGTAATTCGTGATCGGTTTCATCACAGATGACGGCCTAAACACTCATTAAATATTTGGCATTTGCGGTGTGAAATGGCATCTTTGCTCTTTTTCCCCCCCTAAAGGTTAATGATTTATCTCGTAAAAGTGCATTATTATTTTTATGATGCCAGCAGAGGTGGTGTTTATTACAGGCGTTGGGCTTCATCTGTGTAAGAATACACTCCAGCAGGCGCTAATGTAAACCTGGACCCTGACCTGTGACAAAATACTATACACAACACGGTGAGGAGTGAAATAAATTGAAGCAAAACCTCCGTGCATGCTGTGTGCACAGTGAAAGGAGGGAAAAGTTTCTTCCTTAAAGTCACTTCCTCAAAGTTTGTACAGAACCTGTTGCTTATGACGGCGACAAAGGGCCCCTGTGCTGAACATTTTTCATTGCTATGCTAAGAAGTGCTGGAAATTATTACTAAAAATGAGAATGTTTGTCTTAGGCTTTAGTGAAATAAACTAGATTGTATGTAGTAAATGTCTAGCAAACAAAAATAAACTGCAAATGCCAAAAGTAGCTAGCAAAGTGAGTGTTCCTGGTGTTAATAGCAGCTGTTAACCTTGTTTTTCAGCCATAAAGGCATCATTTCTGTGGCATATTAAAGCTGTTTGCAGTCCCATGTTTGACTTTATTCCATATTTGTTTGCTGTGGGGAGCTAAAGCTTGTCAGAGCATGCATTTTGCAGAAGTCAGGGAAACATGCCAGGCCTCCAGTCCATCGCAGAACTAGTTAATCTTGTAGAGCTGATTTTATCATCCAGCCATGCAAACATAAACAGCTTGCAGCCACCTTTCGATAAACTACTTATTGTGGTTAGTATACATAAAAACAGGATGCGTGTTTCAGTACGCAAAAAAGTAGATGCAGCCAAATCTGATAGCTCCTAAGCCTTAACTGACCAAATGTGCAAGTCAGAATTGGGTTATTTTGGTTTGTGTGTGTGTGAAACAAACAGAAGAAAGAAGGCCATATTGTGTGAACTGTTGTAGGCGATAGTCAGTGAAGCCTGAAAGTTCTCAGAGACTGCAAATGATGCATGTAAGATCTCAAAAGCAGATTACACTGAACTGATGTTGAAGTAACATGTTTAAAGGATTCTGAAATGAAGAAAAATAGAACATCGGCCAGTGCAAATCCAATGTAGAATATTTGTTTGAAACAAGAAATTAGTTTACATAATCAAATCAGTAAACGTTTTTGATAGCAGAATCAAATAACAAAAGGAAGATGCTTACTGTATGAAAACGAATATTGACAATGCTAAAACATGTTGGATTAAACCCAGTAGTTGCAGATGAACTGACCCACAGAGTATCAGGCAAATAATTTTAACCCTAATGAAATGTTTAAATTATGGAACACAGAACAGTATATAAAGCTCTTCATATAATCACCTGTAACCTATTAGTTACCTTAATTATTGACAATTCATGTAACCAATAGGTTGTCAACTATTAAATTAGTTGCTAGCTATTTTGATAATTGATTAATTGGTTTGAGTAGCTTTTTACAGGCGGAAAAAAAGCCTAATTTCTCAGATTCCAGCTCCTTCGATGTGCATGTTTTCAGGTTTTTTTTTCCTACTCTGTGAACGGGAACTGAAAATATTTGGTTTGTGGACAATACAAGATATTGGTCATTTTGAGGTTTGGGAAACGGTTACCACTATTTTTGTACTATTTTCTCACAACTAATCAATAGAAAAGATAATTCCCTGTAGTTGCAGCTTCATTCGACGTTATGACATGTTGTATAGAATGTAAAAGGAAACGTGTCATCAGCATCCACAGAAAGTCAGAAAATAATCAGCGACGTGACTGACAGCCCACTGTAACTCGCTGTCTCTTTAGATTAGTAAATGTCGATCAGTGCTGCAAGTAGCACAGAGCCTCTAATCCTGCAGTTCCACTTCTGAATGCAGCAAACACCCTCACTGCTGCACATTCGGCCTGAGCGTTACTCGAAGTCGGACTCTTTTGATGCCTTTTAAAGCCTTCGAGTCTGCGACGTCTGTCTCCTTTCTGCTCTCACGTTCATATCTGCACTCTCACTGCCCTTAAACACAGCGAGCTTTTCCCCTTCTTCCTCCAACCCTACCCCTCCAACATCGTCATGGTTACAGCCCTATTGCATAACCCAGTGGCTGCAGAGAAAAGCCTTGTATTCCTGTCGCCATAGAAACGGAGCCCTCCTCCTTTCTTTAACCCCCCCCCACACCCCTCCTCGAAGTGCTCCTTCCTAAGAACTGAGCATGCTCAGAAAAACACTACAGAAGAGGAAACAGGAATGGCATCTCAGAGAAAATTCTGTTCAACGCATGGTGCAGCTCTTATCGTCATCAGAGTACCTTCTGTTAAGATAAGCAGAGCAGTTCAGTTGGTGACACTTTAGGAAATGTAAACACACCTGAATATATAAATTAGGAAGGTCAAGAAAGATCGATGGCTGACATTAGACACTGTATTTTGTAACTAGACTTCTTCACCAACAGATGATTACTATATTACTAAATATATACATACATGCATTAAATGTTATATATTAACAGCATGTGATGGCAAAGAACCTGTCATTTATAACTGGGCTTCTTTGTTAAACAAGATTCATGTAGCTGAATGTGAACAATAGAAATAACAGTGATAAAGTCAGCTAATTTATTTTACCGGTTATTGATTAATAAAAATAACAATACTGATAATCGGAGAAATACCAACTATCAGCGTCAATAATCAGCCAGGTCAATAATCAGTCAATCCTTAGTTCTCATAGCTGCAGTTACCAAGTGATTGGAGGACAATGACAATTTGCTTTTTTTGTTTTCTTTAGATTTATTATGCATTTTCAGTCCTTTATGAAAATTCTGGTGCATGTCTTCAGCTACCGGGTCAACCAGCTGTATTCATGCCACAAGTCTAAAGTGGACATTTAGAAATTTCTTATTTTGTCCAGAGAAAAAATCCAATAAAGCTACATATTCAGTTTAGTGTGTTATGAGAAAAACAAAGTATGCACATTTGAGAAGGTGGACTTTGGATTCATTTCTGTTGATTGATTAAAAGACTAATTATTCTACCTGTTCTACTCTATATTTCACACGGCCTCCTATTTGATCAAGCAGCAAAGTATAAGGAGACCCTATGGTCTATAGTGGTCAGGTCAGCTGTGTGAGACAGGTGTCACAATAAGCTGGTTGGTGGTACTTCCCACCATACATAACCAATTCACATCGGTATAAATAAAAACCGTACACCTGCATGATCATCCATGTATAGTAAAGACGATAAGTCTGAGTTGCTTAATTTGACAGAAATCTATGCATTTTACGTTATTTCTGCCCATTTGTTGAACAAAAATGTCTCAGAAAATAAAACCCAAATTAACCAAACTAGTTAGAAGTATTGTGTAGCTCTGTTTATATCTTGTCAGCTTCTCGCTAGTGATTTTGCTTTGGAGTACACTAAAAACCTCTTTGGTGTGCAAAAAAAAAAAAGGAGACCCTGTATATTGAGTTGTAGCTCTAAATTCAAAAGTCCTGAGTGCTCACTGTCCAGTGATAAGACTCCCACAGTACACCGAGACTACACGCTCAACTCGGTGTACTTTGTACTTCCTCAGAAAGTTCCTTCTGCTACATGTCTGGACAAACTGACAAGGAACTGAAGGGCTTGCCTCAGCAAACATGATGAAATGTAGTATGGACTAAGACTTCCCCTCGCCAGTGTGTGCACTAACTGCTGACGTCCTGTTGTAGTGTTTGTCTAATGAAGTGTGTTCTTTTTAACAATGATATGGTTATTTGCTTATTCCCTGAAATGTTAGAAAACGTAAATAATAGTCAGAATTTCCCCAAGTACAAAATTGTGTCTCTAGATATTTGTGTTTTGTCATAAAGTCCAAAGCAATACAACATTTTTAAGAAAGCAGCAAATTTCCTTCTTGTTTTGTGAGCTGGAACTAGAAAGTATTTGACATTTTTAGGAAACAGACAACCATATAACAACTGTTTTTGTTATCAATTAATATTACAATTACTTTCTCAATAGGTCATTTTTTTTATTAACCAAAAAAGTCTCAAGATAGGGAGAAATTCCCAGATCCCACAGAAGCATCATCACCTCTTGCTGTCTTTGGACCAACATCTCAAAAGCAATATAAGCAACGTTTAAACGACTGTGGGTTCACACTCCAGTACGTCTGCAGTTTGCATCACGTATGCAAACACAACACGGTTATGCTTGATGCCAGGAAACGACGCAACGTTAAAGTGATTAATGGGTTGATCGACGCCATAAAACGCTTCATATACAGCTGAGCAGCCAGCAGGTGTAATTCGCAGGTGTCATTTTTCCTGTGTGGCATCATTATCTTGTCAACGATTAATAACGCAATAAACCTGGATCGCTCTGACAGACACGGGCTTTGTTTGCCATCTGCCAATGTTCTTTCACCTCCATTTAATCATCTGAGCCCCAATCAATCTCTGGGTGTTTTTTTTTTTTTTTACCCACTGTGGCCTCATTTTTCACTGCAATGTAAAGTCCTGCACCTCTATGGAAACAACACAACTATGTCTAGAAGGAGAGAACTAAAAAATGTAGTCTGTGCAGCATAGCAGTTATAAAGCCATTTTAATTTCTTTTTTTAAGTTGAAAAAACTTAAACATGTACATCATTTTTCTAAATACCCACAGGTGATGCAATTATTAGAAGAAACAGGTGACTCGACATACAATAGATGTTTTACTACCTCCATTTTAAATTTGTTTTCATTCTCCTCTTTGCCGTGTGTTAACACTGCCGGCAATTCAGCCGAAAAGTCCGGAATTTGGGGCTTTTTTTTGTGTGAAGTAGCGCAGAATTTTATTTTATTTTTTTAAAATCTTGTTAATTTAAATGGTTTATTTTTGGCAAAATTTGACACAAGACGTGTAGGGGGGGAAAAAAAGCTATTTTAAACTGAGGTGTGTCATTTTTGCACGAGTACTTCAAACACCATCAGAAAGTTAGAAATGTGGAGTTTCTATCTGTTCTTACACTGTCTGGTATGAGAAATAAGTAAGATAAATGTGCGGTAAATGGTGTAATTTTGGTGTAATATTTATCTTATTTATTTTTAAGATACCATGATCAAATCCCGACTTTGTTTTCAGAGCGTTATGAGATTTGCTTCTCACCTGTGGCTGCAGGTAAATTAGCGCACCCACTGATA
The DNA here is from genome assembly GCF_000690725.1 of Stegastes partitus. Taxonomy (NCBI): domain Eukaryota; kingdom Metazoa; phylum Chordata; class Actinopteri; family Pomacentridae; genus Stegastes; species Stegastes partitus. Next base: position 139,968 of record NW_007579247.1, read on the forward strand.
TGAAGCAAAAGAGCATAAAATAGTCACATTTTAGGAGCTGGAGCCAGAGACTGCTTGTCATTTAGTTTGATACATAACCTAACAATTTATGTTTTATAAAGCTACGTAACTGTCCCTCAATCTCTTCGGCGCTAGTTGTAAAATTGTGAAACTGTGACATAACAAGACACATATTTGTCTTTTCAGCAGATCAGCACAGTTTCGTAAAGATATTTTCAGCGTGAATTTACATCAAGTGTGAGAACATTTTGCTGTGTCAATAAATTGGTGAAGGCTGTACCATTGACTGTCTAAAAAAAAAAAGATCTGTAGATTCAGTTTTGTCTGTGCCAAACCCACTGTGGCCTGGATCAGATTTTTAGCTTTGATGAATAAGTCTTGTAGCTCCCTGCTTCTCTGTACACGAGGGTATCTGCTGCTGTCGAACAGTTACATGGAGAACTATTTACTTTCCTCCCACACACACACACACACACACACACACACACACACACACACACACACACACTCCTCTCAAACAAGTGGAAAGGAAGGTCACTCATATTTCCCTCGCAGAAGGCTGGCACACTTGTGTTTACATTTCAGTCCCTACACCCCCATCACTATAGCAACTCATTTTCTTATTTTGTCCTCCTCTGTGGGTGTTTTTTTTTTTTTTTCATTTCTGTTGTTTGCAATGTGCAGAAGTAAAAAAAAAAAAAAAACCCACTTGGCTAGATGTAAATGATTGAAGGAACCTAAGGAAGCCATGAATATTCCGAGTTTCTCTCGGGTTGGTCATGCCGAAGTACAGCTGCGTGTTGTGCAATTTTGGTTCTGTAACAGCACCAAATGGCAGCAAGTTGCAACAGTTTGGGATCAGATGAGCTGGCAGCAGTGATTTGCATTTCTTGGCGGTACTGGGTCAGTTTGGTTTGGATGTGTCAGTTCCTGTGCTCTGAAGATGTCTGGGCAGTTTGCATACCAAACACCAGACTGTAGGCGGGCTGCAATTCTGTCATCAAAACCTCAAATGTGCTTTATTAATCAAGAACTCGATCATTACATGTACACTAAAACGATATAATGGAATATATGAATGCACGTACCGCCCACACACCCTTTTATTTACATTTTATCCAGCTCAAATACAACACTGCGATTAAGGGTTTTTGTAGATACGGTTGGCACGCAGGACCTCAGTGTGGGAATTTAAAATATTTCAGGCCGAGTGAGCCGGAATACAGTGAAACAGCCAATAAAGGAGTGGAGAGAGATGGAAATTCAGCAGTGGACATGTCTGTACCTGGGATAGTGTGGAGGAGGCGTCTCATCATAAGCTGGGCCAAGATTTTAGAGTGGAATCGAACAATTAGTCTGTTGTGTGTAGGCACAGTCGGACAATCAGGCACTTCCGCTCAGGCACTCCTTGTTCTTTTATTGGCTCTCGCAGTGGTGCAGTGGTCAGCCATGTTGCTTCTCAGCAACAAGGTTATGGGTTTACATCTGAAGTTTGCATCTCCTCCCTGCACCTATGTGGGTTTTTCATGCTGCTCTGGAGTCCAAAGACAGACATGGCAGATGTATTGTTGTTTAGAAATTAGGTGTAGATGTGAGAGGTTGTTCGTTTCTTCATGCTAACCCTGCGATGAACTGGCGATGTGTCCAGGGTGAACCCACGTCTCATCCAATGTCACCCTCAGACGACCTTCTGTAGCATAAATCAGGTATATGATGGATAGATGGTTGGATTTTCTATTAAAAACAGCTCGACTGAAAGTGTCCAACATTCAAAACACACACCTGATCCCGCTTAAAAAAACATGCTGTTTCTGCACAGTTACACAACAGAAACCAATTAAAAGCATGCAAAGTAGGCAAAAATTCAACGTTCTCCAAGGATAGCTGGGCTCCGTGAGCATGTTATTACTTGTTGGTACAAATTAGTAAATGGTTGCTGGAAGAAAGAAAAGCTGCGGGCGAAAATGCTGATTGGTGCTGCACATGTCTTTGTCTTCTTGTACGCCCAAGGTCATGGTGGTGCTTTTTTTCTTTTTACATCGTGTGTGTTCAAGTACTACTTCAGGTGCTTATCACATGGTCAGAGGTTCAATCCCCAGTTGGACTCTTGAGCAAGGGGCCATTAGTGACCCTGCACTCAGACCGTAGCGTCCCAAGCAGCTGGAATATGTGAAAACTTCACCATGCTGTCATGTTGGCCCATAAAACCGTAGTGATGTGTACCAGCATTAGACATTTCCTGGGTTGTCAAAACGAAACTACGTGGAATGTTTTATAGTTTCACTTGAATGCGTCAGATGCAAACCACCAGGAAGGTACATAATAGAAACACAAAGCGCATGTGAATGAACAAACTGCCTCCTACTAATCCCTATTTATTTTTGTTAAGGTGTAAATGTATTTTTGTCTGGGTGTGTTTCATTGTGTTGTGTTGCTATTATTAGCTGTGTACCATGATACATTCAAAATAAGGTGGTTAAATTCAAAATACACTTTATTTCTCTTGAGCTTTATATTTAAAAAAAAAAAAAAAAAAGGTAACTAAAAAGCATGATCTACTGCTCTCTTAGCAGTTTATTATGTGAACATGTACAAGAAATTTGACTCCTGTTTTATTTGCTCTCAAGGTACTTACACGAAAGATAACATGTGTTAAAAAAACAAGAGCAACAGGTTACAGAACACGAGCGTTTCACTACAATGTGCAGCTACAGATAGGTGTAAAAAAAAAAAAAGTTTAAAGGGACGTTATCAAAAACGATCAATCTCTATAGTCTAGATAGTCTAAAATAAAAAGTTTCCTTGGTGTATACTATGCAGCAATATTGCCCAGGATTTAGCAATAATAATCAGTTCTATCGTCTAAAATAAAAAGTTTTTGCGTTATATGGTTATCAGCTGTATTACCCAACCTTACTGTAATGTACATGTGAGAGTTATAAGCTTTAATAAATCAAAAGAGTCATTATCTTGCTGTTTTTAGCTGAAGGCCAACATGAAAAGATTAATGAGCAACAACAGCAAATCTGCATTGTTCCAGTCTGATTATTGTTGATCATTGATCTACTTGTTCTTATTTTTATCAAGCATTTATTTGCATGTTAAGCAAACCTTTCCTTGAACTCTTTTGGCAGTGCATTTAGCTCCAATCTCAGTGGTGATAAATAAGGATTGGTCTCAGTTATAAAGAAAGTGTGGTGTGGAAAACACAAACCACCTAAACTCTGGTGTATGAACTTATTCTCAGCTTTTCTCTGGATCTACTAGAGCAGAGCATCCTCATGCATGCAAGTATCCTCTCTAATTTCCTGTATGCTCTGCTCTTCTTTATCTCAGGTGCCAATATTGCAAAGTGAAGCTGATCTGCCCGCTATCCCTGCTGCTCATTCTGTTATATAAATTAGGATATTGGTATTGTGGAAGTGGAAATATGTAAAGTAATTAAGATATGGTGTTGCATTTCACATCACAACATAATTGTTTTTGAAGCTGCTGGCTCAATGTGATCATTGAAATATTGGAATGTGACATTTTTTTGTAGCTAAAATGAAGAAATTTTATTCAAGATGATTAATTTCATGCCGGCCAATTTTACTACTTACATGAAAGTATTCAGTGTTTCCTTTACATTCATTTAGGAGTGGCGGGCCGCCCCTTCAAATTTCTTTCTCATTTTTAATTTTTTTTTTTTTTTTTAAGAATTGTCGCAAATACACCACCGCCACATGTCTCCACCTTCACATCAGAGTCCTGCACTGGGTCGGGTACTCGCAAGTACTACAGTAAACTACAGATAACTGTCTTGCTCAGTATCTACTTTATGGGGGGTTAATACGATGCTAATTACTTGCGAGAGCGCGGCCTTAAAAGTGACATCACGTCCAGATAGTCAGAGGAGGGTCGTCCTGGAGAATGGGGCAGCGACTTACCGGAGGAAAGGTGGACTTTTAGTATTGTGTACAAAAAGACATTTTCTTTGCAGTTTTCACCTTCTAAAAACACATCCATCAGGCATTCATTGACGCAAAGATTAAATATGGAGCACATTAAAATGTTCATACTGCAGCTGTTTTTGATGTGGATTCACTTTTGGCATCATGGTTGCGCAGTCATGAAACATGTGGGAAGCCTGCGTGAGGTAAACTTACCTTGATCGTGACGTGTGGCTTGTGTTGCTTGCGTGATCAAATGCTGTTTGGCCGCATTCTCTCAGCAGAGCATGACCGCGCTGACATGCAGTATTATGGACCTGTTTGTTTGCTGGACAAAGCAGAGACGGTCTCTGGACTGAATTTAACACATGTCAGTACTTAAGTAGCTCTTGTGCAAAGGGATATTTTTATACTAATAAATGCAGTCTGTTCAATAATTGAATTCACTGCGTTGAGATGCTGCAAATGCAAACCCAACATTTCCTGCCGTTACTACCTCACATTCAATGTGTTCCACTGGCAAACCACAGGAAGGAAGCGGCGTTTGTCACAGAGGTATTTGGCTGATTGTGAAAACTTTGTCTGCGCAGCAAGATATTATTTAATGTTCTAGACCCTTTATATTGGGGTCATTGTAAAGAAGCTGATGTGTTTTATTTTAGAAGCAGAGAGAACGTTCGGGCTCTGACGGGCTGGAGTGGGCATGACGCACAGGCTGCATTTGGCTACTAAGACCAGTTTATTCTCCATGAAACGTGCAGAATAGAGTGAAAATCTGATGATTATTTCAGTTTTTACATAAACACATAACTTCTGCTACGTTTGTACCGAGCGTTGACACTCTAGAACAGACTTTTGGAAACACCGCTAACTTGTTTTAGTTTCAAAGCTCTGACATTACATTTCAGAAACTGAGATTCGTGGAAATGATGATGTTCCCTTATTGGTTCGACCTCACTGTCACTGCGTGTCCTACCCTGATTCGTCACACTCCTCTTGCGTGACCTTTTCTGGAAAAAAAACAAAAACAAAGCCATGAGGTCTGCCTACCAGTGGATAATGCAACATGGATAATGAATTACAGGCGTTCCTCAACTTGTTGTCTCTGTTGGCAGCTGTTGTGCAAGAAAAGAAATCTCTGGTCTTATGCTGACATTGCTGTTGTTCCTGCGTAGATTTTATTTTTATTTATTTTACAGCTGAGCAACCAGCCACCTGCTAAAATGCTTGTTTTTCCTTTGCAGTGTCAGTGTAACATTTCTGTACCTTTTTGTTTCATGGACTTGTGACGTAGCTGCATGACGCAGCGTGGGGCGGTATTCTAATGTAAACATTGCATTATTGCCGACCTCCTGCAGATATGAGTGCTGTCCCATGCTTTTTTTTTTTTTAGCAGGGTAAAGATGAGGTTCCTTCAAAAGTCATGAGGGAACTTTAACAACCACTATTACTGGAAATGTGTTCTGGAAAAGCTGCGGGGTCTGATTGTGTAGTTTTAAACACCTCTTTTCTGTTTTTTTCAGTATGATGTCTTATTGTTGGCTCTTGTCTGTGTTTTGTTTCATTCTCCAGCTCTGCTTATGACCGGGACAACAAGATCCGCGTTGCCATTAAGAAGATCAGCCCCTTCGAGCACCAGACGTACTGCCAACGCACCCTGAGAGAGATCAAAATCCTTCTGCGCTTCAAGCACGAGAACATTATTGGAATCAACGACATCATTCGCACACCAACCATCGATCAGATGAAGGACGTGTATCCTGACTAAACAATGGTTTTCCTGCATTTGAAGTTGTTGATAATGTGTGAAGACATTTGCATTTGATGGTTTTGCTCAGCTGCCAGTGAGATTGGTCTCTAACATTTGTGACTGAGTAGGGGGCTTTCATTTGTGTTTTATTACATAATAGCCACCTGTCAGCGCACATTTGGCAGAGATGCTCTTCACTGTAGCCAGCAGTGGCAAACTGGTGCAGTCCACAGTCACTGTGTGTGTTTAGTGTAACCTAAAAAAAAATAAAACATTAAAAAATGGCTGAAGCCTGCAGCGGCTCGGCTCTCTGCTTCCCGCCTGCCAACACGAGCATTCACCCAAACAAAAATAATAAACGCTCCGAGATAAAGTGACTCTCCTGCACAGAATTGGCTTTCTTTCACCACCTGGCCCTGACATGTTTTCAGTTTGTTGTAGCTACACGAGCACCAGCTCATTACGCCGCCATGACACCTCTGGGACTTGGCTATATTGAGAAGCTGCCGAAAATAAGCAACAAGTCAGCAGTTTGGTGATTCGAGCTCATGGCTCTCTGGGTGTGATGCTAAAATCCACAATCCGACGTGAGTGTGCCAGGAAGCCCTAAATGTAGTTTGGATGTGTTTAGGGTTGGGAAATATCATGATTAATGACCAGATTTACCTCGAAGGAAAATGATACTGGAGCACTAAATCCCCCAACGTTGCAGCAGAGGTGTTATTAAGCCAAAGTAGAAAAAAATAAACAGTAAATCTTGACAGTTTTGCTTGACATTCTCATATTTGAGGCAAGACACTACTGGTGAGATTTGAGATTTCGAGATATCCAAAATCCCTGATGTAAAAACCTGTAACTCTTAACATGTCAAAGAAATGGAACAAAAACTTTAGAAACAGTTTTATCCAGCGTTAAGATATCTGTTCTGGCAAATAATGCAAATTAAAGCATTTTTAGATATATATGTATAATACATTATATGCATATTTAAACATAGTTTCTGATTGTGAGCGATTATTGGGGTAATTTCATGAAGGAATGAACTTACGGAATATCTTAATATGACTAAAATTACGCAGGTTAGTGAGTTAAAATATTGATTTTAGTTCATTTTCAACTACCTGCTCAGCCCTGTTGGATATCTGGAGATCTCAGTTTTGTAGGTGGCAATAAAAACTGCGACTCATACAGACTTTACATTGCTTTATATTGTCCGGAGTGTTGTTTCCATGATCTTAAAGAACGTCTTTAACTGAGACTGCGCAGATATATTGTCCAGGATCTCATGGAAACAGACCTGTACAAGCTCCTGAAGACCCAACACCTGAGCAACGACCACATCTGCTACTTCCTCTACCAGATCCTACGAGGGCTCAAGTACATCCACTCTGCCAACGTCCTGCACCGCGACCTGAAGCCCTCCAACCTTCTGCTCAACACCACCTGCGATCTTAAGGTAGCGTCTCGAATAGAAGTTCGGTCAAATGTTTTTAAAAATTATTTCAATACCTTCATCCTTAATTTAATTTATGGAGCACAAATCCTTCGTTTACGGCCGCTGTCTCACTGGTGTGAAGGTCCACAATTTGAAGCAGGACATAGCTAAAATGTTTGCATTGTGAAAATATTTTTAATTGAAAAACAAAAACAGTCAGTAATGTCAGTATTTAGCGAGACGGTAGGAACAGAGCTGCATTCAGTACCACTAGCTTAAACGGTAAAAGAACACGAGGAGTTCACACAGGTACTCGATTAAAGCTGCATTTAACAGGAGACAGAAATTTCAAGACAGCGATAAGGCCAAAAAGGATCACCGAAAGGGGAGCTGAATTTACCACAGCTGTGGTAGAAAATCCAGGTTTTCACCATCTTTTTGTGTAGAAAGCTGAAAGTGCCATCACTTCTTTTTGCATGCGATTCAAATCAGAACCTTTACAACAAGGTTCCTGACACGAAATTGAAATTTTTGTAGTTCTTTCTAGTTCTAGTTCTTTCTAGTTTTTTTACTAGCATTACTACAATGCTGCAATAGGCAAAAAAAAATAGTATTTTTATTTGCTGTCAGTGTGAATGTTGATCAATTGCACCACTTTGAAGTAAAGTTATGGTTGAATTACTCATTTTGAACGTTCTAATTCTGCTGCTGTAACGCTGCACTAAATGGAATCGTGATACAAACTGTTTATGAGGACATATTTTAGTTTGTTTGCTTGGTTATTTTGTTTATTTTATTTACTTTTGTGAAATTTTAGGTTTTTTTTCTTTATACCTTGCAGAGCTGTTCAGGTGTCAATCATATTAAGCATTAGATTTATTTTACTAACTTCAGTGTACTTAAAGGGCAAACTGTGCTGCTGCATTTTCAAGAAAACAATATTGGTTTGGGACTCTGTATCCGCAGACAAAAAAACTTGATCGGAACATCCCTGTTTTAGTGCCAAATGATGGTCTAACCCTGTCAAATTCTCATCACTGTGATCTATTTAATTACAAAAAGCATCAGATGACTTAATATTCTCATAAAGTTCCCACACAAATACAAATCCACTGTGCAAACCACCGGTTTCCTGCCGATTGTTTTATTTTCATCTCAGACCCTCTGATGTTGCAACACAATTTTTTTTTTTTGTCTGCGTCTCTTATCTCTCTGCAGATCTGTGATTTTGGTTTGGCACGTGTGGCTGATCCTGACCATGATCACACCGGTTTCCTCACAGAGTACGTCGCCACTCGTTGGTACCGAGCTCCGGAGATCATGCTCAACTCCAAGGTGAGTTGTTTGCTGCCATGTTAATGTTATAATTGTATTTTCTTCAGTTAAATATGCTGGAAAAACATCACGTAACATGTGCTTCAGATCTTAACGTTTGCTGTGTCTGGAATTTAATTTGATGGTACGTTGGAGTCCCCTTAAAGGATAATTCTAGTTTATTTCTACTTGCCATCTTTAACTTTGCACTCTTCACCTCTGTTGTAGAGATTTGAGAAATAAGGAGTCTAAACTAGTGCAAGATTTTTACATGAATCAGTTTAAATGTTTACTTTTCAGTCTCACTGCAGCTAAGCACTAAATTGATCAGCTTGAAACAGCCATTTTGTTCACGACATTCAATTCTAAATGAATTCTTGCTCCTTTTTTGTGAATCCTGCAGATAATTTGGTTAAGTTTTAAAAAAACAAGGCTGTAATACTGTCAGACTTCAGGCTTTTATGCTTACTGAGCCCAACCAGACTTTAAACTATGTTAATGTTACCACCAAGTACATTTATATTGACTTTAAAAAAACTGTAGTCATGACTGTGTCTGTGTGTCTCACGTTCAGGGCTATACCAAGTCCATAGACATCTGGTCAGTGGGTTGCATCCTGGCTGAGATGCTGTCCAACAGGCCAATCTTTCCTGGGAAGCACTACTTGGATCAGCTCAACCACATTTTGGGTAATAACTTTCTTTATACCCACAGTTCTTAATGATTGGTATAGCAGTATAGTATTGAAATACCCAGCAGAAGGCTTCAGTAATAATATGGAATCAGTTTGACGTTAAGATAGTTTAGTTTTTGCCACTTATCACACAAAATGAAAGATGTTTTGTTTTCTTTAATTGCAAGAAAATGCCAGTTTGACATCTTGCTTGTGTTTTTCTTGTAAACGTCATTCTCATATGTGATAATGTAAAAGTTAACAGACTTCTATGTAAAAGTGGAATTACTAACAATAGTAACGTGAACAGCTTGCACGGCGTGTTTGTTGTAGTACAAGCTGTTCAAATAATTACCTCCTGAAATAGTTTTATGCAGTTAATAGTGAAAAACCCAACAAAATGTGAATCTGTTGCATAATGCAATGTCACTTTTGTCTTTATTAAAGCTTTGACAACTTTAAACTTGAACCAGAATTTCACACTCTGCCAGTAGCAACAGCTTTCTGGTGCCAATCCATAGATACTGTAGCTGTTAATATGCACTTACCAAGTCTTACTTTGTGTGTCTTGGTGCTAGACCACATATTGCTTCTCCCATCTGTCGATTTTGTCGTGCATTCAGACTGTTTTTGTTGAGAGAACTTGGTTGTGTAACTGAAAACTTTAAGCAAGCCCTGTGCTAATTAGAACTTGTTTTATGGAGGAACAAAACCGGATTATCTAATGATCTTCTTCTAATCCTGTCTCCTCAGGGATCCTGGGTTCTCCTTCTCAGGAGGATCTCAACTGCATCATCAACATTAAGGCCAGGAACTATCTGCTGTCGCTGCCGTTGCGCTGCAAAGTGCCGTGGAACCGCCTCTTCCCCAACGCCGACCCAAAAGGTCAGAGCCAGGAGGACCTCTCATAACTCCCACAGAACATGGAATTTCTAGAATATTATAAATCTTTGAGGGTTTTTGCTGCAGACAAGGGAGATAAACAATTTCCTGAGAGAATTCCTGGACTTGAATATTATTTTATGGGGAGAGACGGTGAAAAACAAGCACAAATGCCAAAGCCGTCGAGTCAAACAATTGGCAGGTCAGGGGTTAGGAAGCTGATTAGGGGTGTTTCTAGTGGCAGGAAGAAATTAATTTCTGGAAATGCTGTGTGTGTTGGTGGCAATATGTTGGGGAATTTCCAAATAATGAACAAAATAGGTGCAAATACGTAAGAAATTATCCTTCAATTGTTTCTAAAAGGCTCTTTCAGGGGTGTAATAAGATAAGATTAGATAATATAGAAATGAATTAACCATGAAGAAAATTGTTATGCCAAATATTGCAAAAAAGAAAAATGACAGTGAAATGAGAACAGATGTAACAGATGTAATAGAAAACAACAAGTATGATACATTACTGAAGCTTAAAACAGAACCAAGGGCTGCAAGGTGGTGCAGTTGGTAGCACTGTTGCCTCGCAGCAAGAAGGTTGCCGGTTCGCGTCCCGGTGGGGCACCGGAATGTTTCTGCGTGGAGTTTGCATGTTCTCCCCGTGCAGCGTGGGTTCTCTCCGGGTTCTCCGGCTTTCTAAATTGTCCGTAGGTGTGAATGTGAGTGTGCTTGGTTGTCTGTCTCGAAGTGTATCCCTGTGATAGACTGGTGACCTGTCCAGGTGTCCCCTGCCTTCACCCTGAGTCAGCTGGGATAGACTCCAGCCCCCCATGACCCTAGTGAGGATTAAGCGGTGTATAGATAATGGATGGAAAATAGAACCAAGTAAGCTAAAATATGACGAGACTAAACAAATGACAAGTAATACTGGCAATGATAACTATAGCAGTAAAGTAATATTCCATGTGATAATAAAATGGTTCTCATGAAACTGAAATATTTACACAATACTGAAACTGATGTTGCACATACAACTGAGAAAGTAATTTGCTGATCATATTGTTTAGTGTCAGATGTTTCAGCTGTAGAAATGCTGCAAACAGTAAGAGTAATGATACGTGAATATGTAAATCCTGGACCATGTAACGTGGTCTAAATAATGACAGTCAAAAGTCTATTTATGTCGACACACTCTTCAAATGAAAACCATCATGGCAGGTCACAGGTTGATGTCTATCAGCAATAGCATGCTAGCAGGGTTAGCCTTAAAAGCTGCAGGCATCATGCTGATTCTAGTAAACATGCACAGTGTGTTTATTTTAAACCATCTTCCTACAACCAGAATCTGCAATTTCTCCGTTTAAACTGAGCAGTCGGCTCAGTTGACGCAGACACAAAGCCTCCGGTTGCTTTGTCCACTGAAAATTCCAATAAAGGTCATTCAAACAAGGTGGCAGTGTTCTCAGTGAAGACAAACAGAAAGAGAAGCCGAGTTACATGTGCAGTTCTGCAGCTGAAATGGCTCTTCTGGCTTTAATGGTTAATTTAATTATAAATATGCTGCACTTGTCCTAATGGACATGCTTTATTGACTTTATACTGGAGAGCAAACAACTCAGTCTTAATACCTGAGTTGTTACACTAAAATTTCAACAAATTACACACTAATGAATGTTCTCTCTTTTTGAAAATGATTGAATAAAAGAAATATTTATTCATTTCTCGTGTTAGCTCTGCTGTACAAGGATCAAAACCAGGCTTACTTTATTAGCCCCTGCTTTCTACGCAATTCAAATATAAAAGTTGTAAATATTTACAAGAATAAATGGAGTACAAGACTCAGGATGACGGTCGTGGGAGAAGTTCGGTAAAATCTTTGGTTGTCTGTTCAAAATATTAACACAAGTTCTTAATGCAGTCAAATTTTGAGATGATGCAGCTGCTGGTTGTGTCTGCAAACCAAACAATCAGAAAACACCACGAGTGTCTCCAGAAAATAAGCAGCTGGTGGAACCTCTCAAAAGCACAATTTTTGAATGAAGTTTAAGGAAAAATAAACACACTGAGGTGGAGGTTAATGGGAATCTTGCGTGACGCTGCTCTCATATATTCTTCTTTGTTTACATCACAGCTCTGAGTCACCGCACAATCTGACATGTCTCAATGTGACACAGCACAGACTGACACAGATTGTGACCGTATTATAAATGCATCCATCTTGGAAATGCAATAACTTTAGACTCCAGACTAAAAAGTAAATAGCATTAAAAGAAGAGAGAGCAGCTTGTAGGGGAAGGATATGGAACGAGTTGATCAGTTTCAACAAACTGAGTGATTGATCAGTTTTAATGTTTGCTGTATAGAAAAGATGTGAAAAACACAATGAGAGTGGATTATATGGGGTATTAAGGTAACAAATGACATTATATTTAGCTTTAAACATGCAGAAACTCAGCAGTACAGGACGTTATGGCGCCCTCTAGTGGGCAGGCAGGATCGTTGTCGTTTCAGAATCTCCTAACAGTTTCATATTCTCATCTTTGTGCTGCAGCTCTGGACCTGCTGGACAAGATGCTGACCTTTAACCCTCATAAGAGGATCGAGGTGGAGGAGGCCCTGGCTCACCCCTACCTGGAACAATACTACGACCCCACAGATGAGGTGAGACACTCGGCTGAGGCTGAAGAGCGGCGGCGTCACCTACACGGTTCCTGATCAAACCAACAGTCTCTTCACATTTAAACAGTTTGTGTAGCGGCGCCTTAGTCTTAGCTGCTCTGTTGTGAATCTCATTGTAGCCTGTTGCTGAGGCCCCGTTCAAATTCGACATGGAGCTGGATGACCTACCCAAAGAGACACTGAAGGAGCTCATCTTTGAAGAAACTGCACGTTTCCAGCCCGGCTTTAGGTCCTAACATCTTACACAGGTATGTCCACACTGCTGCAGTCCATTTATAACCCCAAAAACCACTGAGCCTGCAGAGGCGCAGAGTTTGAAAGAACAGTGTTGAGAAGTAGCAGCTTTTTCTGTCCTGAAACAACCGACTTCACAAGGTGAGGTGGTTCAGGGAGATCCTCAGGACAGTCCCGCCTCCGCTGCAGCACACTGAGTGGTGTTACAGCTCCGAGATCCACTCTGATTCATCCGTGTTAAATTTAACAACTCGTCTCTTCAGAGCTCACAGTTCTGCTTCTGTTGAGTTTGAAGCAGAGGTACTTCACGAGCATAAAACCACTTTAAACATCGTCCATCTGCAGTATCGGAGCAGAGCTGTGCTTCGTCGCTGTCAGTTTACATCCAAAGCAAAACACTTCTTCTGTATTGGTGTTTATACATTTTAGATGTTTTGTGAAGCTGTGGCTCAGCTTCTGGCAGCAGTGCTGACATCTACTGTTGAGACTCACACATTCAGACACGCAGACGTAAGCTTAAAACTGTATTCCTCTTAAAACAAAGACATTTTCAGGATGATTTCATAGAATTTGATGTGCAAACTCAGCAGTTTATTGGCGCTTCAATGTCAAACTACTAAACATCCTTTATATGGAGAATTCCCCAATACCTGCTATCCAGTGGTCTTATTGTAGTATTGTTTGATCAGACAGGCTTTTTATTTTTGGCAGCTTTAGACGAAAATTTATTCTAACAAAGATCGTTAATTACTTTCTTAAAACGACTTCATACTGCATAGAATAAGGGATCTAAAATAGATTTTTGTGAAAAAAAAAATCGAGAATTTATTTTTTGTTTTGCGTAATATTTCTTTCGATGCCCAGTTCTTGAAATGAAATGAAATGAAAAATACTTTATTTATCCCAGAAGGGAAATTCAATATTTCTTTTTTTTGTTTGTTTGTTTAGAAATTCTTACGAGAGTACAGAAGCAGACATTGCACCATTAGTAAAATATTTTACACACAAATCCAAAAAAAAAGAAAAAGTGGGGTCAGTTTGTGTCATTACAGATAATGGTGTTGCTGTTTTGTTCAGTTTTTTTAGTCATTTGGAGCCCAAAGCTAAGTTCTGTGAAATATTTGGGCTTAGGAATATCAAAAAGCATTGCTTTACTAACTTACTTAAGTTTCAATATCTCCAGAAATATAACTTCCACAGCCATGAGAGTGGGTGAAGACACAGACAGAATTGTTTTCAGCAGATTCAGATGATTCAGTGGCTCCAGCAGAGGCCACGTTTTTAATGACTGGCCCTTGAAAATGGTCAAACAAAGGTGGTACTGGACCAAGAAAGTTCCTGTAAGTTTATATATATTTGGATGTATCCTTGTTTCCTACTAAAAATACAATCTTTGGTCAACATTTTAACAACATTTGAGGCCTTTAACATCAGTAGAATTAGATTTGTGGCAAATATGGTGAAGCAGGATTTCAGTGTTGTGCTGTTTTGATGTGAATGGTGATGTGGAAAAGCTAGTGTGCATAGAGGTCTATATATTTATTATCTTCACTGCTCCAATTTAATTACGACACCCAAAAATTTATTTTAATAAAATACATTGTAGGTTTTAAACAATCAGCATGAGTCAAAGCTCTTATGAAGCAGAATATACGATTAAAAAAGGTCAAAATTTGAACAAGAACAGGGAGATATTTATACCGTTTCCGACCCTGATGACCCTCCTCAGAGGTTTCTTCTCCCCCCTGATCACCAGCTGCTCCCCAGCAGGCCTTTTGTTGTGATAATAGCAATCAGCTCCACATTTTATCGCCCATCATCCGCTTTGTGTACCATCGGCTGCATGTAATTACTGTTTCCTCTCTGCAGCGTTTCAAAGTGTAACACGAGCGCAGTGAGAAGGAACAGAGTGTGACGTCTACCACGAGAAAAGCACTTTAATGCAGCTTTAAAATCTGTTGTCACGTCTTAGTTTCTGATTTTAATATCTGACTTCTGTTCATGACCCTTTACATGTTTCTGCACTCTGGTGGTGGTCGCTGTCACAAATCTTCTCTCTGCTGAGCAAAACATTTTCTTTAAAATGACATTAGGCTCGTGTGAGATGAACTGTGTTTCACTGGACATGCAGATGCAGTTTCTGCTCAACCATCTCTGGTTTGTCTGACATTTTTATAGCATAAAATATGGATATAAAGCTGTTGTGAAGTTTGAACTTGCCTGTCGATCCATTTTTCGTACATTTTTTTTCAACAAATTTCATGCTGTGGTTAAACAACAATATCTCAGGAACTATTAAAGATCAAAACCTAAATTGTTTACTGTTATTTCTCATCGTGACATTAATTTAGAATCAGAAATACTAGACAAGTAGATCAAATGATTTCTGATTATGGGTGAGTGGAACTATGAAAAAAAAAAATCATGTAAAGTCCTGTCTTTGGGCTCACATTAACAAAAATACTGATAATGCAGACGTCAGCTCGCGATGTTTTTTGAACCTCGTGTAGCTACATGTCACAATAATACAAAACCAGACAATAAAATACTTTTTAATATGAAAAAAACGTTTAGAACTGATTGAGCAAGTGTGACAAGTTGTTCCACAAAAGCAAAAAATATTCTTGGATAATCTCATTATTCTCTTTAATTTGTGCTCAGATATTTTCTTTTTTCATATTTCAGCTCACCGATGATCAAACTATTTGATCTGCTTGTACAACAGTGCAGATTCTGAATCAATGACACGATGAGAAATAACAGGGAAACTTTCAGACTTTCATCTTGAACACTTCCCGAGTCATTGTCATTCAAACGCTTGCTGAAAGTGGGTCGACAGGCGATTTTTAAAGAAAATATCTAGGAAAGTATTTGCTAACATTTTGCAGAGAGCATTTTAAACATCCAGAGTTTATGATATTAAAATTTCAAGCAAATCGGAGCCGGTCGAGCAGAAGGACCCCTGATGATTTTGAGGTGAAATAACCCTTTAATGTCTGTGCTGTCAGTTAGATTTAACACAGCGTCACTGTTTTCTTTCCCCTCCAGATGAATCTGTGGACGGGCTTCTGCGTGGCCACTGCTCCTCCCCCGCCTCCACACTGTTGCTGTGATATTTCTTTTTTTTTTTGTTTTTTTTAATTATTATTATTTAGTTCCGTTTTTATTTTCTCTCTCTCTCTCCTGTTGTCCACATCACCTGGATTCCTTGGGTCTCACTCGTCAAGTCCACTTTGCTCAGGAATGGCGTCAGGAATCAATCAATCAGTCATCCTGTCTCCTTCTTTTTCTCTCTCTCTCTCTTGGAGGTGAGGAGGTGAGGAGGGGGAGGGCAGTCACATCACAGCTTACAGTTTTGGGGGGTGATTTTTTTGTGTTTTTAAGCCAAGATCAACTAATTTTGTGTGTGTGTGTGTCTCTCAAAGGCGTTTTGGCTCTGGCTATTACTTATTGAAGACCTTTAATGTCCAGTTGAATGATAGACTAGCTGTCGCGTTTCTTCGGTCGTGGTTCTAACTCTGCCTACATTGCACAAACCAACGGTTGATTACGTACGAGAATCATCCATCATTATTAGAAACAAAAAAGGTCTCTTGAATTTTCTAACCTTTTGCCGCACTGTTACAAGGGATGCAGTCTTTTTTTTTTTCTCTCTCTCTCTCTTCAGAAAACGAAAAAAAAATCCCAAATTAAATCACCTGATTTATGCAATGAAATCACAGAATCAGCCGGAGACTTTGCGGGGCCACACAAGCCATCTCTAGGTGTCGATGAGGATCTATATTTTATCAAAAACCTCGTATTTTAATCCTTAATGCGCTCACACAGAAAGGCCCGAATGCAAGTATATACATATAAATATAAATATATATATATAGCCTGAAGAGTCTTAAGATATTTTAATGGTAAGAGTGACGATGGAACCTTTTTGTTTTTTTTTTAAGAAAAGAAAAATCCCTTTTTTTTTTCCCCTCTCTTCATTTCTCATCGGCTTCAGTGAGATAGAGACGCACCAGGTTTCACCATCGATTTCTGCCTTAGCCGTGAGAAAACCGAGGAAGAAGTTTATGTCACACAAGTCTGTATGTACAGTTCGATATTTTTCATATTTCGGGGGGGAAACTTTACTGCGTCAGGACAAGAATTCACACACAGGACTCGTTTCGTCCGGAGGAAAATGTCGTTGTGCCTCCCGTTTTTCTTCCTGTTCTTGTGTTTTCTTTTCGTCTTCGGTCTCTGTTGATCTCTCTCTCTCTCTCTCTTTCTCTTTCTCTTTCTCTTTCTCTCTCTCTCTCTCGCCTTGTTAGAATAATACTGTGCCCTTTGCATGACTGTTATAAGCTCTGTATACAAAGACGACGATGTTAAGTGCCACACAAGCCGGGCAGATCCGCCGGGAGAGCGCCCAGGCTCTTTCCGTTCTACCTTCTGTGGTATAATCACACTTGTTCCGAACACATGGTGCTTTCTGTCCTGTTTCTTTCTTTTGCTTTAGCATCCTCTCTGTCCGTTTCCTTTTCCCCCGTCTCCGTGTTCGTTGTTGTCATTTTAGTTCTGAAAACTTTCAATCTCCGTCTGCATGCTGAGACATCTTGTTGTGGTTGCAAATAGGAGAATAACCATATATCTGTATTTATACCAATCACAAAAAATAGAAAAAATAAAAATCACTAAAACCTGTCGTGACCTGAACCTGAGAAAACAGGATCCAGGCCAGATATAAAGTTATAAATGATACTCAAACGTTAACGATCGCGTTTGTTTTAGGTTTTTTTTTTTTTGCTTTAAATTGCACATTTTAATGCTGATAGCAGTTGGCAGTGTCAGAACCAGCAGACAACTGCACTGAAACTAACAAGAAGAAAAAAAAAAAACACAAAAAAACAACAACAACAAATGCATAACTGCAGCAGAAGTCAAGACCATGTTTCCACTTCTTGTCAGTAACTGCTGATTGAAGACTGTTGAATTTGAAGCTTTTATTTCAAATGGAAGGAATTTAAAAGATTTGGAAACTTAGAAGACAGAAGCCCCGAGGCTTCGTGAACATGTTTACAAGTGGGCCTCAAACATATTCAGTTTCATGGTACACCTTCGCCTTTTAGTGCAACTTCAAATGAGAAGCTCATTTGGTGAAATGTGCGCGACCTAATGAATGAGTGAACGTAGTATTACATACGACACTAAAGCATCTCGACGTAGATTCAGGTCTACCTGAAAGGATTCTGCGAGGATCCGACTCCGTTGGCACTTAAATTAAGAGATTAAAATCTAAAATCAGACATTGAGCTAAGAACTCGTGATTTTTATGTTCCTGTCAGACGATGAGTGAAGTTTTGGTGTTTCTCTGAGGGCAGAGCTGCTCTGGTCGCAGAGACAAAGACCTCCACCTCGTGTTTCTCTGTCGTCGTGGCTTCAATAACGTTTAACGGGCCTGAAATGCACTCAAGCCATAATCAGTGTTTGACCACGCCCACCTGTGATGTCACGCTTCACATCACTGCAGCCGCGATGAACCGCCGCCGACCTGAGACGACAAAAACATCCTCAGTGCTTTATTTCACGACTCTGTAAAGTCTTCAAACGTTCTCTGGAAGAAAAATGTAATTTGGCACCAGTTGTAGGTTAATTAGAGAGTGTTGACGAATTTTTAAAACTTTTTTGTATCCCATCAATAATCCAGAACGATGACACTTAAACTGGGAAAGATGCAAATTGTTGAATGTTGCGCAGCAGCTCAAAGCACTACATGATGGAATAAAATGCTGGACAGATCTGAGAGCTCACGTTTCATGTGTTCAGGCAGAATACATCCTGTTCAAACTGATTACCAGCCAGTAATCAGTTTACACGGGATGCATTCTGTGTCGCCACCGTTTATCTGATATGCAGTCCAATAAAATGACTCTACAGAGGAGCAATGTGGAGGCCGTGACGCAGCATTTTTAACGTTTAAGAGCTGGTTTTGAGTGTCAGAAATTAAAGTTAAAGGCATCAACAACAACATTCCAACTGGTGAGAATGTCAGTTTGAAATGTAAGGAGTTCAGTTTCAGAATAATAGCACCTGATATCTCCTTTTAAACATGCTTTCCTCCAACAAAGCATTTGAAGTGTTAGAAGAAGAATTGGCGGCTGCTGTGATGGGAAAGATTGTCAGAAAATGCTGTAAAATAGAGGGAGTTCATTAGAGACTTGTGGTCAGACTTTGTCCTCACGCTGCTCTGACATGGCGGCAAAACAACCCGACGAATGTGGTTGCAGTTCTGTAGTTTGTTTGAAAAGCAAACTGCCTCCAACTTAGCTGCTGAGGCAACTACAGATGTCTGAAACTTCCAGTTAAATAATATCAGTAGTGACGTTCTGACTAGTCATAACTCCAGTTTGATGTATCTGAGTCATTCTGACAAGTTGAAACTTAAGATATCTAAAAAGGACAACGTAGATATCTTAAATCTTCAACTAGAGTTCTGACGAATTAGAAATAAACTGTAGATATCTGAATCAGTCCTAATTGGTTTGCAGAAACTGCAATAAGAAACACATGAGCTGTAAAAAGAACATTATTTGTTCTGTAAGTAAGTCAATGTAGAACTCTGAAGTGTTATTATTGACTGAGTCTGACTCTTTAATGGTGAAACAGCTTTCCACTGTTTTATACAAATGTTTTAGTTGGTTTGAAATCTGTCGAGTTCATCAAAAATCAATAAAATGCAGCGTGCAAATATTTAAAAAGATCAGGTTTCCAGCAATTATTGTATGAAATATATTTTTTAAAAAACTTCTGCTGCTCTTAAAATGAACATTTATCTCCAACAACTTTCCTACAATTCGTGCAAAGTCACGCTCTTCTTTCAGCGACACATTTGGCTCCTCGTTGCTCGTTTCCATCCGCAGAGATTCAACTCATCCGAAGGCGTTTATTTTTTTAAAACGAGAAAAAAGTTTAATGACCAAAAAGCCCGTTGCAGAAATGACAGTTTTTGCACTCACAAAAATTCCCCCGTGAGGTTGAGATTCGTCTGTCCCAGAGCTCCTCGCGTCGCTGTACTCGCCGTCTGTCACCCGATTTATGAAATGCACTTGCTTCTACAGTAGTTTGGGATGAGACTCGTAACCCTGAGGTGCCTGCCGGGACTTGACTTGCCTGTAGATAGTCTTTTTTTTTTTGTTTTTTTTCTTCGGGGTGGGGGTTTTAACGAGAACATTAAGGGCACTGGAAACCTTACTGGGATTAGTTGTATAAAACATGATTAAAAAAACAAAAAAACAAGAAAAAAAAGAAGCTTCTGCTGAGTTCTTTGTGCAAATCTGTCTGTTTGTGCCTTTTTTGATAGTCTTGATATCCAAGATTTGATGTGCAGCTTTCGTTCAGTCGGGACTCCGTTGTAATCGCAGTATAACGCTCTTAAAAACAATCAAGTGGGAGGGAATCTTTCATTTCTGTACATTTTTAAAGAGATTCGTTGCCACAGCTGTGTGATTTGTGACTGTATTGAAAAAGATGAAAAGCAAACATTTATATTTTTTGCGTTACCCTTCTATTTTTTTTTCTTTCCTTGAGCCTCTTTTTTTTCTCTATCTCTCTCTCTCTCTCTCTCTCGATGTTTTTGTGCATATATTTTTATTGTAAGATGAATGTTATGTTTCTATCAGACACTAATCTCGTTTGAGTTGTCTCCAGTGGAACTACTTCACTCTGTATGTTTTGATCAGTATAAACCTTTAATTGTGTAGTTAACATTTCTGAAAGAGAAAAAAAAAAACAAACAAAAGCAGAAAAAATAAGACCCTTAGTTGTATTTTAAAGGTTTCTTCTGTTTGACCTGCCATAGAAACTGTTTTTGAATTGATCGGTCAGTTGTTTTTTTTTCTTTGTTTTTGTTGCTGTCGTGTGAAGGATTTGACTTGAACGAAGCATTTGCTATTATTAAAGACTGACTGCTACTTTGAAAAAAACAATCTGTTTCTTAATGTTTTTGGTTTTCTTTCTCTCTCTCTCTCTTTTTTTTTTTTGCAACTTTGCCATGACATTTAAATAGTCGTTCATTAAAAACACTGTACCTTCATGAACACGTCTGTGAAGTGTGTTTGTGCGCCACCGTTTTAGAAAACTTCCACCGACAGTCGTCCTCGTATCTGTTCATACCCTCCCATCAGAGAAGTCAGTCAGACTTCTGCACCTGTTGCCAGGTGTTCTGACCCACTGCTCATCAGCAAAGTGCTCTAATTTGTCTGGAACAGTTTTGTTTTTTTTAATTATTCTTTTCAACTACAATTCAAAAGCAATGTCTTATTTCACTAAATTATAATTGAACACGTTTTTATTTATTATTGCTTTTTTCAGTTTCTAGTTATTTGAGTGAACGTTGCCTTTTCTTTAATGGAAGGGAATGAATACATTTGAGGACGACTGTGAATCACAAATTGTCTGAATTAATCCAAACCAGCAGCAGACGATCTCCTAGTTTTTGTCTGTATTTCTATTTTTGATGTTTATTACCTTCAAATATTGCATCATAAACCCATAGAGGGAAGATGATGGTGGAAATATGTGTGTCACCTGTGGAATATCTGTTTAAACCTTTTATTCTACAACAAAATACAGGTAGTGAAACTATTCTTGGACTAACTGGAGTGCAGAGAATACTTTGAGCAAAGTCATTTTTTCTCTCTAAGTGCACATTTCAACTGTGCTGTCATGCATCGGTGGTAATATCCAGCTCATCAAGGCTCAATATGGGAATTTAGTGACAAAAAACTGCGATAAATTGGGAGACATTACCAACAAAATTGGTCTATTTTGAAATTTGGGACTTAAAAACAGCAAAAACTGACTTATATCTGCCTGTTGATGATATTTTGTGAGAGTGGAAAAAAAAGAAACACCCAAAATGACGTCTGTAAAAGTCTTTGAGTCTAATATGTCGACAAAATGAAACAAGAACTCAGACTTTATCTAATATTTAAGGTCTCTGCTCTGGAAATGTGTGCAAGTTTTGGCCATTTCTCATGAGTTGATACCTCATTTGCTTGTTTAAACATACAATTTTAGAAAACCGGTCATACAAAAACAATCATTTTCTAATTGTCAGCAATCAACTGGAGAGGTTATACGGTGATACCAGTTTAAAAATTTTTTTTCCAAAAATTAGTTTATCCTGCAACTCAGAGCAGGAAATCTGCACTTTAGTAGCAATGACATACTGTGAACTTTACAGTTTGACTCCTGCTGTCTATATTCTGAGGTTTTTACAGAAGGGTTTGTTCACACACACACACACACACACACACACACACATGGATCTTTGCCTAATTTAGCAACGAAAAATATTTAGAAAACCTGCATTTTTTATACTGCTTCAATATTTACACAATTTTACTTTTTTCCTTTACATAAATAAAGACATTTTCACCATAAATTGATGCAGAAAGAGCACAATTTGGGGCATAAAAAATCCCCAGAATTCAGTAATTTACATTTTTGGTGCTTCAAAGTTTAAACATGTTCAGATTTCAATTGAAGGTGGACACATTAAGGAAAGTGAGTAAACAGTACATCGGTTCTTTTAATGTTTTTATTGGGAGGAACTAATTGTAAATGTTCTGAATATTAAGCAGAACGTATCCACTTCATCTCATTAGAAATCTGTGTCCACATCTTATATTCTTGCACTAGTTTTTTTAAAAATATAATACCGGTACTATCATACAGCAGTTTTTCCTTTTGAAACGACAGATTTGTAATGTTGTCGCTGGTATTTACGTCTTGTTTACGATGTGATGTGAATTAAATCCTGAATTAATCTGAACTTTTTCATTTAAAAGTAGCATGAGGTTAAATTTAATGCTTTGAAAGGAGATTTTATCGTTTAAATCTGAACCAAACCACCGTTTCCTCTCATTGAACAACCCCAGTGTGTTGCGTTCACTGTCTCCTGTAGGTGGCGCCGTCGGATAGTTTAATGAGCTCCACTGCAGTGAGCTCTTTGTCCACTCAGCAGTCTGATTCATAAATCCTTAACGTCATTCACTTTTCCAGCCTCAGACCCACAGATCAGTTTATTCCTTTTAATTTTAAACATTTAAATCACATCTTTTATTAGAAATGACATCAACTTTAAACATGAACCTGCTTTATTTTGAAGGGAAGAAGATAAACTCATATTCAAAAGGATGCTCCAAAGAACATTTGTATGAATTTAAGCCGTTTTAATTCATCAATCCGGAATAATAAATTAAAAATAGACACAGAAATGCAGATTAAAACGAACCCGAGGAGGAAAATGCTTTTAAAAATGACAAAGTGATTTTTTTTTGTAATGTGACACTAAATCAAACTTTATTTTTTCCACTCAAGCTTCTGTGTAAACACGACCATCAATCACCGATCAACTCCATCGATCCTTTAAGGGTTTGTTTACTTGCGCTGCTTCAACCACGTGCTTGCAATGCGGCCACGCATGCGCGCCAAGCTGTTGGCTTTTTGGCACGCGTCTCCCTCGGTGGCGCGCACTGCCAAAAACAACTGTCGGCCACGCGGGCGCGCGTCAACAGCCTGGCCACTGCTTGATTGGCTGTAGCGACGTAGCCCCGCCCTCCCTGGCAGCTGATTGGCCAGACGGAGATTCTTCTTGTCGCTGATTGGACGCTATTTGTAGAACAGGCTGTGTAGCTAGGCTACTGCTGCCTTCAGGAGCCTCCACAAACATCGAATACAATAGATGTTAAAGACAAAAATGTGGTTTCAGTTGTTTTGGTCAGAAGAAAAGCAACTAAACACCAACCAGCAGAACGTCGACAAACTATAAAGACTGTAAAATCTGAATGATGACAACTAAAACATAAAAATGTCATTATTCAGCGAAGATATGTTTGAAAAACGCAGCCAGCAGACGGATTTTAATCATTTAAAGCTATAAAGGCTGTCAACTGTAAAAACCTAAAAATACCAATAATATAGCAAAGTTATGCTCAATAAATAGCAGCTATTAGCGCTAAGCATCAGTCAGAAGACTCAAAAGGACAGAAATCTGAATATTGAAACCAATAACAAACAAATTGCAATTATTTTTTGTAAATATACTTTATAAATAGTAGATGTTAGCAGCTAAACGTCATCTACTGGATTGTGTTTAAACGTTGTGAGGCTACAGAGGCTCTATAATCTGAAAACTGATGCACAAAACACAAAGAGCGCTGATTATTTAGCAACCATCAGCTGAACCTCTGAAGAAATAACCACAAATAAACAAGTGACACGTGGCTGCACACTGAGTTTAAAGTTTCCTCACTGACTTTAAAGCCTTAAATCACACTCATGCAATAAGAAAAATCCACATGTTCAACAGAAAAACAAAAACAACTTCAGAAGCTTGAACAGGTCGTTTGTTTTTTAATTTGTTCATTTTTTTAGTCTCATATTGAATGTTTTTATGACTTTAATACCTCGACAATAACAACTGAACTGTTTGCAGTTGAGGAAGACCAGGAGATTTGGATGAAAGCTTCAGAAACAAAGAAGAACCGTGTTTATGAGACATTTTCCACTTTTTTTGAGTTTTTTATTGTTGTAATGTGTGTGTTTTTGTTCACATTTCATGTTGGTGTTGTGTTTTCTGATTGATTTATGTGTTTAATCCCAACTCTCCTCTGCTGTGCCATTAAAGTTGAGCTTGTTCAGAGATGATCCACGTTTTTTCCTTGTGCGCTCAGTTTCTGACACTCGTTTGTCCTGCGGCACCTTAAGGCAGCACCGGTCCATGAAATAAAACGCCGCTTTTTTTCTGCACTTTTTTCCCACAAGTTTCACTCTTTAAACAGCTCACAGCTCCAGTCGGGCGGCGGCACAGACGCGGAGCCGCAGCTCAGACGGTCGGTCCGGACGGATCCAGCGTCGTGCGTCTGTTTGTGCATAATTCAAAGCGCGCTGCGCATCACGGAGCTTATCGGGGTCTCGGTATAAATAAGGCCGCAGACGGGACAGCTCGGCCTGTCCTGAAGAGCTGAAGGTGTTCAGAGGTGAAACTCCTCCATCATGTCCTCACTGTGAGCCGCCTCACGGATGGGACCACCGGAGAAATCGCGCACGGCTCACGGTTCGGCTTCCAGCGAGGACGCACACTGATGCTTCTGGAGACTTTTGGGTTCGGCTGGGCTCGACCTTAACAGGCTGCTGCTGCCTTTATGGGACGGTGAAGGTGTCTTTGGTGTTTTTATTTTTTATTTTCCACCAACATTCAGACTCCTGCCGCTCCAGTGGAGGCGCCGAGTCCTGCACCGGGAGCTTCTCGGTGTCCGACGGGGGGGAAGGCGAAGTGTGTTTGGGGTGAGTGCAGAACCAGTGACCTGCTGGAGGACACGCGTGTGTTTGTCACAGAAATCATCGTAACGACCCATTAATCCTGCTGCCACAGCTTCTCCTCCTGATTGAAAGTAGCCTGTGTGTGATGTTTGTGTCACACTTAGTTTCCTGTTGCACCAAAGCCTTCATTTGTCTTCCTCTGACTGTGCACTGCATGAAAACAACTTTACATCTCATAACATCTCCATCATGTTCTTTCAGAAACAATGTTTTGAATCCCTGCTCCTCCTGGGTGCAGCTCTGGTGGATTTACATAATTCCAGGCCTTTAAATAACCTTCTTACATTAATTATAAGGTTGCTTCTTTAATGAGTTTTGCAATTTGATCTCCGAGTTACGTTGAAGAGCGAATGAAGACGAGCAGCTCCTCTCCGCTGCTGCTTTGCGCTGCCTCCATCCTCTGTGCGCTCTTTTGGCCGCAGATCTCGGTCAGTTTTTTTTTTTGGTTTGGAGGAGGAGGAGGGGATATAAGGCTTATGATGCCACGTGAACAGGCGACAAAAACACAGAGAAAGGACGGATTTCATAACGCTCACGCAGCGCTGCACCTCCTGGAAGGAAGCTGCAGCGGCGGCGTGTTGACATGCGTCCTCCTCCCTCATGCTGGTTTCAAGGTGTTGCAACACAAACGTTGAGGAGGAGAGAGAGAGAGAAAAATGAAATAAATAAATTTTAAAAAGCATGAATTGTTGTTGTGGTCTCGAGGCTGACGCGTGTCCTCGACGTCAGGACCCGCAAGGGTAGGACGAGGACAGGCTTTTTGTTGGGCTTTGCGCACCAGATCCACGTTTAATTTTAGCCCCCTTCTCTCTGTTTTTTTGTCGTGTTTACTGTGATCAACGGGAGCTTCTTATTCCAGATGTGGATCAGGATGATGCAGCGCTGACAGATAAACAGGAGAAGCAGGAGGGGGCGACCGTTTTTGTGCCTTTTAATCCATAAAAACAACATTTATATACTATCTAATACGTGTCATGTGGCAAAAAAAATGAAAAATACACCTGGGATCTATTGATCTGCCCAAGTGACAGCTTGTTTTGGCGCAAAATCCAAGAAATCTGCTAGAAAATATCCCAAATGAATCTTTCATTACACCTTCAGTGCTCAGCTTTGACTTTAACTTGACCTTTTTTGAGTGTCTCTATTGTCACATGGTGTCAAGATAACATCAGATTTATTGTCTGACATCCTTATAAATCACACAAAGAGTCTTTCCCCTAAACAGCAATAATCAGTTTTAGTATTTTAACAATCCACAGACGAATTAATGTGCAAATAAACGACCACAGATTTGGTAATTTGAGTGAAAAATGTGATAAAAATGTGCAAAAACACAAACTCTGCCTTTAATCAACATAAAGAGCTACAGGTGGGAACCAACACCTGCGAACAGCAGCGGGTTTTTTCCTTCTTCATATCAGAGAAACAACGGGATCCAGATTCATATTCTCATCTTGTATTTATTTACACATCCGGGCATCCGAGCGCTCCCTCCTCCCCTCGGTGATGCGTTCGTACCGCCTGGGAAATAATGTGCTCGGCAATAACAGAACAATATTAGCCACATTTTTGTTCCCTGGACCTGAAATATGTTCTGTGGTTTAGTTTAGTCACAGACGTCTGCTGTGTGATGCTTCTCAGTTTATGTGTTACAGCAGATAACAATGATGGTTTTAAAATGTCTTTAAATCCACTTCTAACTTTTTTATTGCCACTTCTTACAACTCAAAGTGAGAGCAGCTGGATAACAGACATTAAATGTGTTTAAAAACAGCAGCTTTATGATCATGTTTACTAGACTGAACCTTATATTTTAGAAAAGGTTTATCAGTACAAATAACAAAAAAAATCTCCTTCTAAAAACATGTTACTAACAGAAAACAAATATATGATATCCATGCTTTTCTTTTTCTTTATTTTTTTGTTTTGCAAGTCAAATCAAGAACTTAACCTCATGTGAGAACAAGCTTTACTGATCCCAGAAGAGAAAATGCATGTACAAGAAAAGATGTACAGTATACAGTTAATTCTAAATACAGAATAGGCTTCTAGTGTCGACAATATAAAGTTGGAAAAATCAAAAATGTTATAAATGCTTGCAGCGTTAATCGTAGGTTCAACCAGGGAACAGTCTGGTGTGCAGCATTCGGAAAACAGAAAATAGTTATTGGTTATTAAGGTTTTTATCACTTTTTAATTTTATTTTTCCAGTGGCTGTTGTTGTTTTAAATGTGCTAGACTTGCCTTATATTGACTAAAACACTTATTCAATCAGTTGTCATCTATTAAATAGATTAATACGTTTGAGACATTAAAAAATAAAAGTCAAAATCCTTTTAAATATTAATGTTTTCTTTTTCCATTGCTCGTCTGCAACAGTGAACTCAATAACTTTGAGTTGTGGACAAAACAAGACAGTTAATCGACGTTTTAAAGTTCATCCCACCAATCAATTATTCAAGAAAATAATCAACAATGAAAAGAACTAAACCTTAATGAGGACACTTTGTACTTTTGTGTCCTCTGTCATCTTGTTTTAGTGTTATCTTAAATCCACTTTGCTTCATTTGTCGATTAATTTATTCGTCCCTGCACTTTTTAAACAATTACTATGAAAAATACTTTATAAATAAAGATAAAGGTATTTATTAGTCCAACAGCAGGGAAATTTGAGGTACAGCAGCAAAGGGGATAGTGCGAAAATGTCGGGAACATTGGTCGTAAAATAAAAAATAGAAGTATTGTTGATATTTTACTTCATTGTGTAGAAGTGCTAATATTGTATATGTGAAAATACTACACAAACTACAAATAAAAACTACAATCAAATTGAAGTAAGCATTAAAAAAAAAAAATTTCCACTCAAATGTGACTCAACGTGGTTTCCATCTTTCCCACGGGAGCCTGAAGGCAGCACGGCCCTGTTCGCTCGCCCATTGGCCGGCCCGCCTGTCAATCAGAGCCCCGTCTCCCTCCCACGTGGTGACGTTTCCGTACCAAAGTAACCAGGCCAGTCCATTACGCACACAAAAGACACAACAAAAGCCCGTGTTGGGAAAAATGAGATCCGTCAGCACCCAAAGGACACAACAATAAGTTCCCATCTGGCAGCATCACACATGGACCGGAGCCCGGGACGACGACAATCACTTATTTAACTCCAAAAAGCTGCAGCAACTGAGAAAAACATCCCTCTGCTGCGTTTCTCCAGCAGGCAGTTTTCCACCAGGCTGCGTTTTGGCTCAGATCTGATCCAGGTGGTGAGTACAGACAGACAGACAGCAGACACCAGAACCCCACTGCTGGTTCTGGTGTCGTGTTGGATCCACGGAGCGCGTCAAGGCTCCGGAAAAACAAAAACAACCAAAAAAAGAAAGCAGACAGCGGAGCGACACTGTTGCACAGAGGAGCTGCTGGCGTCGTGCTCTTTTGTTGGAGATAAACACGTTTGGAAGAGGAGCTGGAGGAGCAAAGAGGCACAGAGAGGGCTGAAAAAGAGCCTAATGTCAGCAGCAACTAGTTTAAAAGAGGAGAATGTGCGCAAAAACGCGTGTTGCGTTGAGTTTTTTTGTTAAATCCAGTGATGAGGGAGCGAGTCTTTTGTCTGGACACTGTTCTTCCTGTTACCAGAGACGCACGGCGCGCTGCTGCCTCTTTGTTTTCACTTTGCTCACTTTGAATATCAGCTGTTCCTGCTGCCTTTTAACCTGTTCCTCCAGTTCGCATCTTCTCTTTAAAACACACTTTCTTTATCCAAACGGACAATCAAACAAACAAACAAAAAAAATCAGAGCTGAAACCAGATGATGGAGCAGCTTGAAACAAAAGAGATGCTCACATGTTAGTTTGGACAAAACATTACAGAAAATGGCATTAAAAGTGAACTCATGTACCCAGGAGTGAGCAACTTGGCTTCACAAAGCTCTGCACAAGTTGTCCATTGTCCACATTTGGCTTTAATTTAAACAAAAAGTTAGGTGTTTATCTTTGCCGAGCACGTGCCGCTGGGGTTAAACTGGGCTAATTCAGAGAGGGGATTTGGTCCTTTTCATGCAGGGATTAAGCCTCGGGCACCTGTGCAGATTATACACTATGTATGTAAATATGGCTGCTGTGGGGCCACTGGGGCCCAGCCGACAGCCCCAGCTTGTGTGAGTGTGTGTGTGCGTTATTGTTGATACTGTATACATGTCCATATGAGTGTGTGTTTGCAGAGCAGCCATGCTTCACGTCACGGCTGCTTCCCGTTGAGTTGCGGAAGCTCCTTTGTTTTCTCGTCTGGCTGCTGGCTTCTGTCTCGGCGCTGCTCTTCCTGTTGCAGCACATTGAGCTCAACTGGAAACTTCCAGAGAAGCTCGTTTTCATTGTGTGTGTGTGTTTTTTTCTCTCTTTTTTTTTTATTCTATTGTGTCATTTTCAAGGTGCTGCCTTTGTTGTCGCGCAGACATTATGTGTTAAATACAAAAGATAGCTGATTACAGCAAACAAATGCTACTCAAGCGCTCCCTATGTTCTTACAAGTGGTTCCTTTGTTGCTCTGAAGTTGGTGTCATGACTGCCTGGTTGGCCTTTTTATGGGAAAATTTAGTCTGACTTACCAAATGTAGGCTTAGGGTATAAACCTGCCATTTCCACTTTTTTTTTTTGCTATCTGCGTTTAGCCATTTTTCAAAATCCCCTTTACTGTGAAAACCAACAACCTCAGAGCAGCAACCTATGAGCTGAAATGTTAAGATTTGGATAAAAGACAAACTTGCTTGGTTCTTTCAGGTAATTAGCCACGTGAATCACAGTGCCTTCCTGCGTGCTGGGGCACCATTGCTGCTTCCTGGGCTCAGCACCACCCAAACTGATTGGCTTAAAGAGTTAGTGTTTTTTCCCCCCAGTAAAGCGGAATAATATTGAGGTGCTGACAGACCATCCTACAGCACTGTAAAGATAAGTCAGGATCTGCAAAACCCTCATTTGTCACATGTGGTTTCATAAGACTGACATGGCAAATCTAAAACTTCAAAACTGCAGTCATCAAACCAGTGGGTACAGTATCTGTCCTTTTTATACAGTCTATGGTGGAAAGCAAACCAGAGCTAAAAGCACAGGTGTCCAAAAACAAGCCTCCAAATTGAACATATGTGCTTTGCATATCCCACCTGAGGAACTGTTTGCCAACACTTACATAATAACACTTTTACAAGATCACAACGTGTCAGGTCTCGCCCATAAATCAATTAAAGCAGCTTCACAAATCAATCAAACTGTCTTTGTGTAGCACCTTTTCAGAGACTGGGGGGAAAACAAGATCCTAAAGTGCAAAGAAAGTGTGTTTTTGTAGTAAATGTAGAATAAATAAATAAAAATGTAAAAGAAACTCTGGTTTTGCAGATAAATGACACCACCTTTTTACTTTTTAATTTAATAAAGAACTAAAGACACAAGCAATCTGACAGGACAGCACAGAGTTTTCATAGCGTTTAATGAGAAATAGCCAGTTCTGCTAACTATGCTAACATTGTTCACTCAATTCCTCAGATGTTAGAAGCATAAAGTTTTACAATTTTGTGATTACTGTTCTAGTTTTGGAAAATTTTGTTTAAGTTCTTGGAGATTTCTCAAGTTTCAGACAAGAAGTCATAGTTTGTTTGACTGACAAAAGGGTGAGTTTTCATACAGTTAATTGGGAAATATCCAGCTATGCTAACTATGCTAACCTAGCTGACATTGTTTGCTCATTTGGTCAAATGTTGCTGGCATAACATTTGACGGTACTCCTGGGAAATCTAACTAAAATTCTTGGACGTTTATCAGGTTTCAGACACAAGAAGTCACAGTTATTTGAGTAAAAGTACACAATAGTCGAGA